>NW_017307513.1:444669-469944 GCF_000935625.1 Nanorana parkeri
GCTCGCTCCTCAAGGGGGTCCTCGGCAGGTCCCCAGCGGGCTGCCCTCTACAATGCCTGATCCAGCCAGCCCGGATTGCCTTGTATGCGATCTGGGCCGGTAATCAGGCATTGTAGAGGGCAGCCCGCTGGGGACCTGCCGATGACCCACTTGAGGAGCGAGCAGCCGGCTATTACAGAGCTCCATCTGACACGGGGCGGGCTGACCGGGTGCAGATGGCAGAGAGGTAGCGGCGAGGGGGCGGTCAGTGACGGGCCCCCTGATGGCCGCGGGCCCTCAGTCCGTGCCCGACTGGTCAGTCCGCCCCTGCTCCAAACTCATCTTATAGCTTTGGAGCAGTAGACTTTTTGAGGAAATGGAAATTCCAATCAAATTTAAAGGTGTCTGAGCTAAGGTTACCAGATTTTCAAACTGAAATCCATGGCTACTCTACTGACCATGCCCAATTTTAACCATGCCCACAAAACCACACACTCTATTTGTAAACACAACCTCAAAATCACGTCCCTATTTTTAGGACATCCTAAAACAATTAGTCATAGACTTTTGGTACAATAGTCAGATATTTAAGGCATAAGGACAAAATGCCCTGGACACTATGAGTAAAGAAAACATGCAAACTTTGGCAAATTGTGGGTGTAGGCACATTGTGGTAACAGTGAGAGGGGCTGAAAGGGCATGGTTAAATAAAACCTGAGCCTATTCTGCTATGGGTACAGAGTGCATAACATACGAAGTCCAGGGATCCGAAATGTGTAACACAGGAGTCCGGAGTCCAGAGATCAGAAATACAGTGGGGCAAAAAAGTATTTAGTCAGCCACCAATTGTGCAAGTTCTCCCACTTAAAACGATGAGAGAGACCTGTAATTGGCATCATAGGTAGACCTCAACTATGAGAGACAAAATGAGAAAACAAATCCAGACAAATCACATCGGCTGATTTGGAACCAATTTATTTGCAAATTATGGTGGAAAATAAGTATTTGGTCACCTACAAACAAGCAAGAGTTCTGGCTACAGTGTGTGCCAACCTTGTGAAGACATACAGGACACGTTTGACCTCTGTCATTGCCAACAAAGGATATATAACAAAGTATTGAGATGACCTTTTGATATTGACCAAATACTTATTTTCCACCATAATTTGCAAATAAATTGGTTCCAAATCAGCCGATGTGATTTGTCTGGATTTGTTTTCTCATTTTGTCTCTCATAGTTGAGGTCTACCTATGATGCCAATTACAGGCCTCTCTCATCTTTTTAAGTGGGAGAACTTGCACAATTGGTGGCTGACTAAATACTTTTTTGCCCCACTGTATGTAACATGCAGAGTGCAGGAGTCAGTAGTATGTAACATAAAGAGTGCAGGGGTCAGAACACATAACACACAAAGTGTAGAAACCAGGCATAGATAACGTGTGGCGTACAGGGGTTAGAAGTACATAATGCACAGAGTGCAGTGACCAGGAGTACATAGGTCAGGCGTAATAATACACCGAGTGCAGGGTCAGGAGTAGGTAATGCACGGAGTACAGGGGTTAAGTGTACATAATGCACAGCATGCAGAGGTCAGAAGTACATAATGCACAGACTGCAGGGGTCAGGAGTAGATAATAAAGAGTGCAGATGAGAATGTCAAATGGGTAGTGCGAGCCGTGACATCACGGCTCCCTCCGCCCATCTGTTTACCTTCGAGCAGGAATGTCATTTTGCGGCGAGTTTTCGTCAGGTTCGGACAGTCGTTGTGCGGCGGGAATTTTTTATTTCGGCGGGTGTCGTGCATCATGATTGACGCTAGATTACATCGATGGAGGAATAGTCAAAAATTGACACAATGGTTTTGTTTCAATTAAAAGGATTTTATCAAAAGTCTGGACTTTTTAATAACTATTTTATTTGACCCTTTAGTGAATGGGTAGGGGTACAAGAACTCCTTACTCATTCACAAGGTGGGGGCGCAATGTGGGTGCGCCCTTAATTAAAGGGGATCCCGATGCAAATAAGTCCCCTTGCCCGCAGACCCCCACAACCACCGGGTCAGGGTTGTGGGGAAGAGGCCCTTGTCCTCATCGGCATGGGGACACCCTCCCAATGCCGAGGGCACGTGGCCTGGTAAGGCGCAGGGAGGGGGGAGCTCGATCATGGATCAAGGGTTGCAGATCAAGGGTCTGGTAGGAATGTTAGGGGGATCCTCCGTTTTTCCCCCCATCTTTTGGGGGTGTGGTTCCCCCTTAAAGTTCCTACCAGACCTAAAGGGCCTGGTATGGATTTTGGGGGGAACCCCACGCACTTTTTTTTTGTCTTAACTTGGGGGCTCCCTCCTAGCATTCCTACCAGACCTAAAGGGTCTAGTATGAATTGGGGGGGAACCTCACACTTTTTGTTTTTCCTCTTCTGCAGACTAAAAAAGAAAAATTTCTAATGTAATTTTGCTGCAACTAAATTTCGCCCAACAAACAAAATGTTGTCCAGACTACCACTAACGAATTTCGGAATAGAAAATTCGGATTTGTTTGCATTGTTCATTATTTCTGTAAATCGGAAACATCCGAATCTCCGAATTTTCGTCCGAATTTTGATTCGGAAGGAAACGAATCGCACATGTCTACTTTGTATATTTATAATTAGTTTGGTATTTTTGCTGGAGCTCTCTAGTCTTGGGGTTTTTTTTTTATTTTAGTGCTATGAGTGCTATTACTGTAGATTACTGTGCATGACTTTTCTATAAAGTCCTAAGTAGCGGTTGATGAGATCACATGGCCCATCCTCACTTACATGGCCTTACACAAATTTTATAATTGTCGCTGATCCTTTATAGACTGCCCATTGAAAACAGACTGCAGAAACACAAGAATATTATAGAACCAATATATCTCTCTGTCACACCGTACAATTCGTCATCAAAATGCGGTAGTCAGTGAGCTGACTATAGTTGTCAGCACATTTCAACTTTTACTCTTTCCCTTGTAACATATTTTAAAGTTAAATTAAGTAGTGGAGTTTGTGTTGCCTTTAACAGTGTTGGTTAAGAGACATACTGTTGACAAGTTATTGATTCCTCCACTTTCAAGCAGTGTCTAGTACTTCTTGGTTTCATGGTCGTTATTTTGTGGCCTATAAATTGCATTACACCTCTGTTTTCCCCTGTATAAACGAATCAATGGATAAAGTCAGCAAGCTTCAAGAACAGTCCATCTGTATTAACAATGTTACTTCAGCACAAATTACTACTGCTCAGTCCATCTTGTACAAAGTCTGCCCGCAGGAAACCTGCGATGATCACCACTCTATTATAGTGAGCAGATGATTACTACATTGCCAGGAACAAAGGACAAAAGTGATTTGTATTACTAGTTCCAAAGAACACAAACTTAGGGTTAGCTTGCCTTCATTATTACTAGTCTGTTTTTTTGCTGATAGAGGTACTCTTATTTTCCTTTAATAGTTTTATACCAACCTGTATACAAACATCACCAGATACAGTGATGCACATCCAAAGCTTATATAAGTGCATGTTTTAATAAATATTGTCAACGAAGCTCAATATTATTGTGCTGTTTAGTGTTGAATCAGTTTTTATTAAGTTTCATAAAAGAAGATTCAGACAATGCACATAATGGCTCAAACATTAAATCACAGTGTTGGGATACAATATGAGGGAGGGAAACTCTCATTGGCACAGCGTTGACATCGTTCAGTTTGCCCGACACAAGGGGGTTAAAGTGAGGTTGAGAGCGGTTGATTTAGTCATGTTGACTGGTCGAATTCCCTGAGTATTGCCGGTATGCTGACATGGGGCCGGTTTATATACAATAATAGGTCGTCTGCAAATAGAGACATCTTATGGTGAAATGAGGGGGTGGTTATACCATGAATGTCAGGGTTTAATCTGATGGCCTGTGCCAAATGCTCCATCACCACGACATAGAGAAGTGGGGATAAAGGACATCCCTGTCTAGTGCCGTTAGAGATGGAGAACGGCTCTGAGAATGAACCATTCACCATCACCCGGGCTGTGGGGGAAGAGTAAAGGGACATGATCTTGGACAAAATGGCAGGCCCCAGCCCCAGTTGGAGTAGGGCCTGGTGGAGGAAGCCCCAGTTAACATGGTCAAATGCCTTCTCGGCGTCTATGGATAGGAGACAGGCTTTGGTGTTGTGTCTATTTATATGGGAAATCAGATTGATCATTTTAGTGGTGTTCTCCCTGGCCTTCCGGCCAGGGACAAATCCGACCTGTTCCGGGTTTATGATGAATGGCAAGGACGGGGATAGGCGAAGTGCTAACAATTTGGAAAACAGTTTAATGTCTACGTTAAGTAGCGAGATCGGTCTAAAGTTCTGACAAAGGGATGCATCTTTCCCGGGTTTGGGGATAACACAAATGTTGGCTGCTAGCATGGTAGAGGGAAAGGGGTGTGCGTCGTCCACCGAGTTGAAGGCGCGGGTCATAATAGGAGCTAGCAAGTCCGAGAGGAGTTTATAGAACCGGGGAGAGTAGCCGTCCGGGCCCGCACATTTCCCCGTTTTGAGAGTACTGATTGCCGCTTCCACCTCAGGAGGGGAAAACGGGGACTCTAGCTTCTCCAACTCCGCACGGTCAATAGTCGGTAGAGCCGTATGTGCAATATATTGCTCCAGGGAACCTGGGGTTTGGCCGGTCTGCGGGGAGGAAGGTGGATCAGGGAGGTTGTAGAGACTGGCATAGTATCGACTGAATTCCTGGGCGATACCTGACGTGGATTGAATTTTGTGAGATCTGCGGTCCACGATAAAAGGGATAAAGGCCCGTGGGGGGCGGGGGTGTAGCGTTCTCGCCAAATGGCGGCCGCATTTGTTAGCGGATTCGTACCTCAACTTACAAGCTCTATCTTTTGCGCTGCAGGACCGTGTGTCAAGTAGAGACAACAGTTCTCGCCTAGTGTTAGATAATTCTACAAAGGTAGTGTCCAGTCGGGTAGATTTATGAACCCCCTCAAGTGCCGCAATGGAGGCCAAGAGTTCCACAACTCTAGTGGCTTTCTCTTTTTTAAGACGTGATCCATGTTTGATGAAAACACCTCGCAGCACGCATTTGAGCGCCTCCCATTGGGTCAGCGGGTGTGTGGTGTCGTTTAGATGGTCTGAGACAAAATTGCGCACCGAGATCTTGATCTCATCGAGGCACTGGGGATCGTTCAGTAGATTATCGTTAAGGCGCCAGGCGGTACGGGCACGGGCGCCACCTAAAGCTCCCAGACTGAGGAAGACAGGGGCATGATCAGACCAGAGACGGAGTCCTATGTGGGAAGTAGGGGTCTTGTCAAGCAGGTGCTGTGCGAGGAAGAAATAGTCAAGTCTACTGTAGGTATTATGAGCTGGGGAGAAATACGTGTAGTCTTTCTCAGAGGCATGAAGGGCTCGCCAAACATCTACTAGTCTGAGCTTGTACAGCAGGTTTTTAATTTTAGTTAGGGATGTGCGAGAGAAAGGGGACTTACCAGAGGAGGAGTCCAGACCGGGTACCATTGCTAGATTGAAGTCTCCACCCAGGATCAAGTTGGGACATCCAAAATTCTCCAAAGACCTGACCAGGCGCGCAAGGAAGTTCAGCTGATCCTGATTGGGGAAATAGACGTTAGCAAGGGTATAAACACTGTCAAAGAGTTTCACCTTCAGGAAAATAAATCTACCGAGCGGGTCCGTTTGTTGTTGCAGGAGCTCTGGGCGCAGAGTCTTATGAAATGCTATAGACACACCCCTAGAGCGTGCATTGGCATTTGTACCATGGTACCAGTTCGTATAGAGTTTGGAGGGCATCACGGGAATGGCATCGCTGCGAAAGTGAGTTTCCTGCAAGAACAAGATACCCACCTTTTGTTTGTGGAAATGATACAGTACTTGACTACGTTTCTGTGGGGTGTTGAAGCCCCTCACATTGAGGGAGGCCAATGTTAGGCAGGTTTTAGCCATCACGGGGGTTTAGGAGCAACTCCAGGGTCTATTTGATGAGCCCCCAGGGTACGGGGGGAGAGGGTAAGGGAGGGAATCAGGGAGGGAGGGGCAGGTATCCAAGGGAGAGAGTAGCAGAACAAAGAGAGGAAGAAGGAGGTAAAAGAGCTCGTCCGCCCTCTAGTGGCGGAGCGACAGAAAAACCTTCCGTGGACCCAATACAAGGTCCAGAAAGCACTAACGGCGTACAAAATGTCAGCGAAAAATCTCACTGACGGCCTAAGTGGGGGTAACATAGCAGGCCCATGGATCGGCTCCCGCTCCAGGGCTGTTAAACTCAATATAAACATCCTATCTACAGGCTATGTATAAAAGTATCAAAAAGGGCATATATAACAGAACATATGAAGTTAATAACGATAAAATATAACATAACAGCATAAAGGACAGCAGCATTCTTGGTCGGCAGCCGCCGACAACTCTCCAGGTGCACCCCAGGGTATCGCTCCGTGGACGGCAGGAGCCCCTGAGCCGTCACCGATGGGGGTCACTTCTGCGGTACCCAGGTGGAACAAAACGGGGTGCCGAGGATCCAGAGTCAGGTGTTGGGGGGAGATGTAGCGTCAGCACGCCCTGCAGACTTTCTTGATTTCTGTAGCCAGGGGGAGGGTGCTACAAATCCGGGTAGGGTTGGCTTGAGTGGCCAGTCCGGGAGAGAAACCTGAGGAAGTTCCAACTTGCCCAAAAATGATGGAAGGTCGCTCAGAGAGCGAAATACAGCTGATTTGCCCTCGTGTAGCACAATGAGTTGAAAAGGGAAACCCCACCGGTACTTGATGTTGTGTTGGCGAAGCATGTCCAACAGAGGACGCAGAGCCCTGCGTAAAGCGAGTGTGTGTCCAGAGAGGTCTGGTAAGAGTAGGATTTTGGCGTTGTTAAACAAGATGGCGTCTTGTGTGCGGGCCGCTCTCATGATGTCATCCTTTATCTTGAAAAAATGGATCCTGCAGATGACATCCCTGGGGCTGGATCTATCCGGACGCTTAGCCCCTAATGCTCTATGGATCCTGTCCAGCTCGATAGGGGAGTCTTTAGGTCTGTTTAGGAGCTGGTTAAAGAGCGCAATTGCAGCAGATTCCAAGTCTTTGGATTCGATAGACTCAGGCAAGCCTCTAATGCGGACGTTATTGCGCCTGTTTCTATTCTCCTGATCGTCATGTTGATAAATCAATTGGTGCAGCAGCACTGTGTGTTCTTGCAGAGTGGTGTCATGCAGCTGTATTCTGGATTGCATGTCAGAAGCGGTTTGCTCAATGTCATCTAGCCTGGAGCTTAAGTCCCTCTTTAAGGTTGACATCTCTTTTTTATAAGTAGATTCCATGCGTGCAAAGCAGGACTCAATATCCCTCATAGTGGGTAAGGCCTTAATATAGGTCTCCATATCCCACCCCTCCTGGGAGCTTAGGGAGGTCTGTGACAGGCACCTGGATCGATGCTGGGGACCTTCAGGGCTGTGGGGCAGGCAATCCCCTTGAGGCTGGCTCACCGGCTCCCTGACAGGAGAATCGGCGTGTGCCGAGGAGAGCTCCGGCGGCGCCATCTTGGTCGCATGTGAGGAGGCAGCCTTGGAGGCCGCGGGTGCCGCTGTGCTGAAAAAACGGGCCAACTCCCTCGGCGTGGGGCCCGTTTCATGCTGCTTCTTCCCCTTCTTCCTCCGGTCACTCATGGTCGGCGAAGGGGAGAGCGGATGGCTGCTGTCTGCCTGTGTTCAGTGCCCTGTGAGCGGGAGACGAGCTAAAGCACGTCTTACCGCTCCATGCGCCTGGCCACGCCCCCTTATTGTGCTGTTTAATTGTAAGAAGGTGTTTTCTTAAATGGGATTATTTCAGATTAGGGACAGCATTAAAACAATCAACAATTTCACCACTTTTGCAAGTCTTAACATGTAGAAAAAGTGAACAGAGATTATGTAGAAAAAATTAATCTGACTGATGAATATCCAATTTATAAAACCGTTCTCCAGCATGTCCAGCAATTTGGCTCTCAATTTGCCCCTGTATAGCCAGTGTGCTATTAGATGAAGAATGGGGAAACAAAAAGGAAAGAGAAGCGCCCAACCTAGCGCAATAAATAGGATGCGTTGGGGCCAGGAGTATAATTGGTGTTATACTCACATGTGGATAGGTGGATCAGGGCTTCAATGAGAGGACATTGTGGAAATGGTACTTTGTGGTATATTAGGACTTGAAGTGCGACTTCTGGAGCGGTGGCGTTTGAGCCGAAGTAAGGCGATAATAACAAGGTGAGATTTCTGATGGAATTAAGTCAAATGTGTGTTATTTTCAGATTAACCTTTGAGTAAGCAGTATTGCGATCTCAACGACGATGATCCTGAAGATGATGTGGTGGGATTGAATACTGTAACAGTGACAGCAGTAACCCTGTACTACGCAGGAGCTAAACCGATCAGTTGTTGGGCATCTGCTCCTGAAGAAAGAGAAATCTGTAAGAGCTTGATTTACTAGGGGCAAATAGACTGTTCACTTTGCAGGGAAATTTTCCTTTAGCTTTGTGAACGAGGAAACTACTTTTTATTTCCATCGCACATGATTGGGTATACTTTACAAAGTGAATTTTCATCCAGTTTGCTGCGCTCAGGGAAAACTCCCTTGCAAAGTGAACAGCCTGTTTCCTTTTAGCGAATCAACCCCAATGCCTTCCACATTATGTTCACACAGGAAGTGGTGACGTCATATGTGATGTCACAGCATTTCCTTTCAACTCTGTCTGCCCCCCTGCAGCAGTAAATCACTACTATAGTGATCTTTGGCTGGCTGATTTCAGCTAGTCAAAATAATCTGTTATTGCAGAGCTGCACGGGGTAACTAAATCAGGCATCCATTGACATGATCCAGACCTATCCAAGAAGAAAAAATATATAAAATAAAAAAATGAAATAAGTTAATTAAATCAGTAAAAAGAAAATGTCAGATCCTCTGGATGACACTAACATTTACTACAAAGGCATCAAACACTTGTGATCACAATGTCATTTAACAGTTTTAACTCTAGCAAAGCTGTGAAAATGCCTCGGTCATTATAATTCCTGTCCACACAACCCACCTTCTTTTTATCGTAACGTTAAATTTCCATTTTACACAAACAGATTATATTTTCCCCTGGGGAAACCTCAATATATTGTCCTAGTGTAGCGCTATTTTACACTCTCTACTACTGGGGTGTTGTGGCACCAGCTGTGTGATATTAAGGACCAGAGACTTTCTAAAGCTGTGAGATCAGGACAGGATCTCTAACAAATGTTAGTGCCTCCACTCAAACAGGGCTTGTGAATAACAAGTGAAATCCCAATTGAGAAATGTATCATCAACAATAGACAGTAATCCACACGATTTTGTATTTGAAAGTCCATATATTGAATAAGCAACATTCAGAGAACAATCAAACGTAAGATATTTTCCAAATAGGAACATAAAATCATTAACAGTTCTTATGCATGTCTCAGTGAGGGGAGGCTGCAGCAATGTACAGTTTGTGCTCTTTCAGCAGACATCCCCTGTTCTCTATCCCATGTGCTTCATATTTTTGTCTCTCCTTACCTAAGCATCCTTGCAATTCCCCAGATCCTCTTGATGACCTCATCACTCAGTGGAGCCATATTTTAAAAAGGGCAAAACAAACATTGCATAACAGTAGTATATACACTTGTAAATTGGGATGAGAAATTATCACATCACTACACTAGTAATAGCAAACCTTGCATTTAGCACAGGGGTGCCCATTAGGTCGATCGTGATCTACCAGGCAACCGCAAAGCAAACACTGGTAGATCATGATCGACTCATTGTCCTGAGCTCCCTCCCTCAGTGCTAGTGCAGCTGAATGTGTCAGACACTGCAGACGGGAAGGGTTGGGACACCTCTCCCCATCTGCAGCGTTGGACACATTCAGCCACACTATCACCAGTGCATGGTGGGACGCCCCTCCCAGTCTGCAGCATCAGCCACACTATGACCCGTGCCAGGCAGGACACCCCTCTCAGTCTGAAGCGTCAGACACATTTGGCCACACTAGCACAAGTGCTGTTAATAAAGGGTGGAAAAGGTTAGTCAGACAAGGTGGCTCTGTTTATTTATGGACTTATGTTTCAGTGGATTTCATGCTGGAAACAGTTTATTCTTTAGGTGTCAGTATGAGGAATTGAGTCATCCTACTCTAGTGTTATGTATTCATATTCAGGCTTATAACTTATTTCAGATCCTCAGAAGTCTAGAATGAGTTCTGTAATCATGTGCTGCTCCAGGCTGGATTATCACTCCTATACATAATTTTCATCTGTGCTTTATCATATTTCATCCAGAAAATTCAGTCTTTATGTACAGAGGGAATTGACTGTGGTGGCGACAAAAACTTTGTTCATGTTTTCTGTCAGGGGTGTAAGTTTATTGGGTTTAATAAGTAGGAAAGAGACAGCCAGGAGAGAGTGAGGAGGGACAGCCAGGAGTGAGGAGAGACAGCCAGGAGAGAAAGAGAGGAGAGACAGCCAGGAGAGAAAGAGAGGAGAGACAGCCAGGAGGATGAGCAAGGAAAGACAGCCAGGGCAGAGAGAGCAAGGAGAGACAGCCAGGAGAGAGAAGAGATAGCCAGGAGAGAGAGATATGCAGTAGTCCCAGTAATGATTTGAATGTGCTTGTTTTTAAAATACAGGTGTTTTTTTTAATTGGTAGAGCTCATCATTTGAAAAGTAGATCACAAGACAAAAAATTGTGGGTACCCGTGGTTTAGCATATCTTGCGTGCTATTGGCATAATGGCATATCTCGCGTTACTGCAATTAATCGGTGTGAATGGGCCCAAAGTTTTTTTTTGAGGCCCTTTGAAAAGGTTAGGGGCATTACTTGAGGCCACTATATTTCATCTTTTGTCTACTAGAGTCATCCCTAGAGTCATGAGCTAGAGTCATCCCTTGCCTACTACTTATTTAAAACCTCACAACACATAAAATACATTTGGAAGATTACAGTTTATAAAGCATAGGCAATATATTGTTTCAATCCATAGGGACCAATCAGAATCAAGGGTAAATTTAGCTTAAACTGTTAAAATAGGATTTATGATTGACTGCTATGTGTCACTGGATGCCACAGCCTTCTGAACTGTTATTGAATAGAACAGAGTTCAGTACATTTCAAATCTGAAGAGTATTTTTAGGTTCTCACATGAGAACCATGAAATAATATTATTGCTGTCAAAGTGTGACTTGCAGACCTTGGCAGTCACTTAACCTGCAGGGTTGGCTTGCAAATCAAAGAAACTATGTTAATGTCATAACTTCGAAAAAATAGCACTGCACAGTCCTCCATCTAAATATATTTTTTTTAAACAATATATATAGATCTATATATCTGTAGATATATAGATCTATATATATAAAAAGCTAGAGTATTATCAAAGCGAATAACCAGGGTTGCAAATCTTTACAGGCTAATTCCAGCCACAGTTAAATAAACTCTGCTGAATCCATGCTGTTTGCATCTCCAAATCTTCGAAGATTCGCCCATTTAAATTCAAGCCAAATAGTAAAGCTACATAAGTGCTGCTCTCAAACAATATAAAACAGATTTAGAAGACCTACTGTGCAACATTTTAATAATGCTGACTGCATTTTACACAAGCTTTCTCCTTACATAAACTACAGTTAAAAATACATTACTGGGTAATTAACTGTGAAAAATAAGGAATAAACAATGGCACTTTAATGCTTTATAGCAGAGGACAAAGGATTTTTAGACTAAAATGCTCAGCACTGGATAGTCATATTTATAGTTTTTCCCTTGATATTAAGCAAAAATCGTATTTACAATGTGATGCAAATTAAAATCACATTTTCTCTCAAGGGGAAATTACACACAGCTCTGCAATGCCGATGGCCAAATGCAAAACACGAACAAATCAAACATAGAGGAATATGAGCTGCAATGAGGGTTGTTTGTAGATACACAAAGAGATAAATATCTATCAGAGAGCATCGCTCTCAGGACCTCCTTGTTTGAAAACCTGGAAGCCAATTAGTTTATTAGCCATTCCAGAAACACCGGGTAATTACACCTTATTACTGTGGAGAAATAAGTTATCTTTATTCAGTGCATTTTGCAGGTAACTACAGAATATCAGTCACAAAGTAGATACCACAGTGAAACGGTGTGGAGCCAATTTGTGGCTCAAGACAGAATTATAGCAAATTCACTTACAACACTTATAGCACATACACTTACAACATTTTGGGGGGTTCTTGGTCCTCTATGTGGGGCTGTCATGTGTCCTGATTTTACTTGGTATTATATGGAGAGATATGGTTTTAGTATGCCCTGAGAACTATGAGGAATACCTGAGCACAAGCTATTATCTCATGCTTAAAGCATTGTAGATGTTATATGGTTAGAAAGAGGCAGGTCTCCCCCTGCTGGCAAATGCATTAGGTATTGTTGAAATTACAGTAAATCTCCAGCTTTATTTTAAAATACAGATCTCTAGGTCTGCTACATATATTACAAGAATGTAAAGAAGAAGTCCAGGAATTACTCAAATTAACCCTAGCAGTGGGTTAATATATTCCAAATATAGTGGAATTCTTGATAAAGGTACCCAACAAGGGAGCACTCATAATCAAAAGAGTAATTTTAAAGTATAAAAATGCTGCTTGAAGGACTTACCTTAAATGATGCCTCTTGATCTGATCATCTTCTTCCTTCCAGGGGTTTTCAGGAATCCCTCTACGTTGATGCCGGTCTCTGATCCAGCGCCGACTCCTGTCTCTTCCTGTCCCATGGAGTCTGTGTGGGGGCTCGCTGCAGCATTAACTTACCCTGTGTCTCTCCTCTTCTCCCAGGCTGAACATCTGAACTGCGTGTACGCCCGCCTCATGATCCTTTGCGCCTGCCGAGAATCTTTAGCTCTTCGGACGGGAGCACGCGGCAGGGACACAGGTAAGTTTCTTTTTTTTTCAATGTTTTTGCATATTGCTTCTGCTTGCTAGCAGTAGATATATGCAAAAACATACAAGGCTTTAATGATCCTTTAACTCATTATATTGGGTTGTTAAACAATGGCATTTATAAGGGGGTTACAAACTTTAATAAAGTTGAGAAACACAGGTCATCCTCAGATGGGCTGGTCACACTCCTTACCTGTCCGCCTCCTCTTCCTGCATGTTCGCTGATGGGCCTCCTTCTCCATCACAGGGCCCCGACTTCTCCTCTGCTGCCGACCACGGGCCCCTGCCTTCTCCTCCAGCCTGCTCCACCGCCGCTGCTTGCTCTCATTAACTCTGTGGAGAGGAACGCGCTGCTGCACAGATCACGGTCAGTGATCTGAACAGCAGCGCATTCTTGAAAGAAAACACCTAGAGAGGGGCGCCTTTCCTGGTGCAGATCAATTTATTCAACAATGGTAAAAAAATGAACTAGCAGATACTCACAAGAGTAGAATGACAACAGGCTGTAGGACAGTAAAAAGACCGGAGCAGTGGAGGGATTTGTATGATACTTCCTATGTACAGATCTGTGAAGTGTCGACGCGTTTCCGGGGCACGCCCCCTTCGTCAGAACATGATTCTAGTCTCCTCCCCATGTTGAATAAGAAGGGACAAGAAACACCTGATTGGACAGTGTTCTGTAATGCTGATCGGATATCAGCCTGTTATAGGAGGTGGCCACGTTGGTAATGGGCTGGCTAAACTAGCCTAATTTAAATCGGGTGACACCCAACCTATAACCCCGGTCTCCCAGCCAATCGGGCTGGGAGGTCTCCCCCTAGGGGTAGATGGCAAACTACCAAACAACATAGACCACTACAAAAACATCCATATCATTCGGAACACCCTCATGAGCACCATAATTTCTCTGCACGTAAGTTCCATCGAGGTGAACGCCATAGCATACGCTCCCGACTACCATCTACAGGAGGTCTATAGGAGACACCATTCACCAATGACCACCTTCCACCCCCACACGCGGCCCCACTCTAATCAAAAGGAGGGGGAGTCCAACATATACTCCTCTCAAGAGTTCTGCCCTTCATCAAGGGTCTTCCACATATCGAAAAGTCAGAAAAGTTGGGGTTTTTTAGGCAGCCGACTGACAACTTGCACACCAAGAATTTCTTGAAAAAGTATATTTTAATTGATTAAAAAGCAAATAGAATTGATAAAATTGACAACATGATTCCCCTATAAACTCACTCCACATTGATTAAATTCATTCATATGTAGATGACAATCAGAATTCTTGTGCAATTGAACATGATTGAAAAAGCATGATTGAAAAGTTCATAATTACATAACATGATTTATATAATGGAAGATGATGGAGGAGCTTGATTTTCTCAACGTTTCGCACTAGATAGCGCTTCTTCAGGAGATGAAGAGGGAAGTTGTCCTTGGAGTCTGTGTGCATCCCAGTCGTTCACCCTGGCTCAGACCGTGAAGGAATAAAAGCAAATGGCAAGGAGGGGAGAAAGAGGAGAGAGAAAATGAAAAGAGGCCCAAGACCCCAGTAGAGGCAGACCCAATCGGGAGATGGCGGAGGTACCACTCCTCGCAAAAAATTGGGAGTAGATAACAAAACTTTGACAGTCAGCGTAGTAAGGTAACCGTTCCTCTCTCTCGATATCGTGCCCCCAGCAGCTAATACAGCCCTGCAGGCTGTACACTTCCACACCAGGCCCACACTAATCTGCTCCTTTAGATCCACACTCAAATATCCATGGTACTACTTCTCCAGTGGTCCCCCGCCCCTTTTCCAACATTCCTACACACTGCGATAATTCTTGGGCCTCGGCAGTGGACGAACAAGAAACGCTATCAGAATGGAACAGAGTGGGGACCAGACCCAAATATCCAGCCCGTAGAGAGGGGATTGTGCTTAGAGAAGCTGAATCTTTTTTGTCACAAGTTCGCACGCCCAATGTCAGGAAAAAGAAATGGTCACCAGACCTAAGAGAAAATTAGGTTGTAGAGCTGGACGAGAGGTCCAGCAAAAAAGGAAAAACAAGTCCTTAGCCACAGTTGCTCCCAATTATGACACGATAAAAATGTTCAATTTGTCCTCCCACCCTCTAGATGAGGTAGAAAAATCCGTTCTCCTCAAAGGTCTTAGTTTCGCCCCCAATTCTCCATCCTTCTGGATTTCCATAGGTTTATACGTAAACTTACCCTCCATAGTCATTTTACTTTGAGGAACTCTAAAGGTGACCAATGCTGCACTACTGGAGGGAGAGGACGCTACAAGGTCAGACATACATCCTGATGAACAGGCCCTAATCGACTTAGAAGAATTATGGGATGGGCAGGAACTCACACCTGAATTGATTCCCAATATAGACCCCAACATTAGACATACCAGCTTTAGACCCCAGTCGATCTTCTATCCCCACCATTCAAAAGGGAACTTCCTCCCCACGTTTTATCAGTTAGTCCATACGGATTTAAAAAGCTGTGCTCTAGCAAAATGAGAACAACCAATTTAAGTTGAAGAGAAAAGGCTGCCATAAAAAACCTCAGAGGGGTATCATTAGAGTCTCGTCTATACATATTGGGACGCACTGACAGGGACAGACCCTCGGTTTTCCGCAGCTCTGATTGCCTGGGAGACTGGAGTTATAGGTTGGGTGTAACCTGATTTAAATTAGGCTAGTTTAGCCCGCCCATTACCAACGTGGCCACCTCTTATAACAGGCTGATATCCAATCAGCATTACAGAACACTGTCCAATCAGGTGTTTCTTGTGCCTTCTTATTCAACATGGGGAGGAGAGTAGAATCATGTTCTGACGAAGGGGGAATGCCCCGGAAACGAGTCGACACTTCACTTCACAGATCTGTACATAGGATGTATCATACAGATCCCTCCACTGCTCCGGTCCTTTTACTGTCCTACAGCCTGTTGTCATTCTACTCTTGTGAGTACCTGCTAGTTCATTTTTTTACCATTGTTGAATAAATTGATCTGCACCAGGAAAGGCGCCCCTCTCTGTGTTTTCTTTCAGTTATCCCAGTCTCCCTGACTGTATTGCGGCTGCGCCCTGCACAAATGCCTAAACACTTGTTCCTTATGAGGGATGAGGAATGATTGTCTCTGGCGCTTCTGGATATAACATTTTAGCAGCACATTCTTCTTCACAGCCACCAGTGAAAGCCACCAGCATGGCATCTGGCCGGGCCCCAGGCCCCATAGCGGCCACCTGGGTCGCTATGGCGATTGTTACGCCACTGCATGTAATGGATCATGGGATCTTGCCCCAAAAGCAAAGCTCTAGCCAAGCATACAATGTACAACAAAGCAGTAACTCACAAAAGCAGTTGCAGGCATTCAAGAAAATGCTTCACTCTTCTCCTTTCACCTATCACTAAAAAAATAAAGCAAAATGCTGCAAACCCTAAAATATCTTTAAAACTGTAAACCAGGGTTTGCTTACTATTCCTTGCCCATGGCAGTTTTTTCAGACAGTATAATGTAGACATCTGATGCCTGCAAGGTCCACCCATCACTTCTGACTGAGAAGCAGGTGAAAAGAATGGAATGAGAGTTGTAGAGTAAATGCTGAGCTGAAGGAATCAGCTGAGAACTGTAATATCACTATGATCATACGGAGTGCCCACCTAGTGTAATGCAACGGCTTGTTTATATACAATAGTCAAGTATATTCTAGGACATGACCTGTGCAACCTATTACAGAGTGTAGAAACAATGCTGGCTATAGAGGAGAAAGGGCAACAGGGTGTTTCCTTACATCTTAGATTGTAAGGTCTTGGGGTAGTAATAGTACAGTGATAATAATCATCACCATCATCCCCTTAAACAATATGTTGCCATGTCTGCATTTCTTTAAATTCACAGCCATACAAAGGTCTTATTTGTGTATGGTTGCCTCACTGGAGACCATGCTGTAATGCATATTGCACTGCCAGTCTTCTTTGTAATGCACGTGCTGCCTTTTTCTGACCTATCTGCATCCACGTCTATCAAGTCATCTAACATTTATAGGAGAGAGCTTAGGAGAGGCCATAGATAATTCATCAGGTAAATAAGAGTAAAGTTGTTTAGATGAACAGATTAAAGGTGTGGGCATACACATATTGTAAATGATGTTGGCATTAGGATTGGAGGGGCACAGCTAAAGTCACCTATAGACCTATGAGGGCAGTCAATGTGTATGCACAGATCAACCACAATCAGGCTGATGCCAGTGCCACTTAGCTCAAGTGTCAGCAAACAAAATCACAACAAATTTTCTAACCTGCCAAACTGATGTTCTACTCAGCCAGGTGGGATTCTGGGTTCTTTGATACATAGGATCCCATCACATTTTGTCACAAAATGGCCAAATTATTTTGTATAAAAACGATTTACGGGTTCCTGCCCGCCACATCTATTGTACCCAAACCAAACTCCAAAATATCAGATGTAGCTTTACACACCTCAACTAGGCTTTCCTATTCATTTCTATAGAGTCAGTAGTTGCACCCGCGCACTGTAGCACAACAGACGGGGGGAAATGCATATAAACAGCCAGGCTCCATTCACGAATAGCATTTGCGTTTTCAAAAATTTTAACATACACACGGGTTCTGCACATTTGCAGATACTATTATAGCTGGAATACGTGGAATCCACCCAGAAAAGTGCGCTTGGACCTTTTCGCGCGACTTGCGTTTTCGTACTACGTAGACGTTGCGCAAGTGTGATCAAGATACATTGGAATGTATTAGGTTCCAGGTTTGGCGCGTTTCCGTGCTTACAAATATGCGCAGAAAAGAGCTAATGTGTGAACGGAGCCCCAGCAGTTATAACAGTCTTCTGCTTCTTATCACTACTGACAAGTACATACCAGGTCCTTGGATCTACTGTATCCATCTAAGGTGACTGAAGAGGACTATGACCTTCATTTTTCATCATACCCAAAGGCGAAAGAAGTGTCAAATGGGCAGAGCTAATATTTTTATATTTGACAATATCACAAAAGCCAATTTTTTTATATTTTATTAGCTGAATAATATTAATGTGCTATTGGAGTTTAAGTTTTCAGTAAAAATCTTTGCTTTAAATGTCTGTGGAGCAACATCCTTTTGAACTGAAGAGATGAAGCTGAAACTCATTGCAGATAAGCTTCATTGGCTTCTTGCTGTGCAAAGGTAGGAAAGAAATATATTCTTAAAAACTGTTCCATGCACACTGAGCTCTGTGCTCAATATATAGTAACAACCAAATTATCAGGATACTGACAGATGTTTCTACTTTGTAATTGTGCTCTATGATGTATGCAGGGGGCACAGTACAGGTGTACGTATATAGCTTCCAGTATAGGAATAAGATGCTACATGCAGTCATGCCTCTTTTATTACTCCATTCGTCTTGTGACAGCTCCTTAACATTGTCTTAAAAAACTGCTATAATAAGCTTTAATTAAGAAGAGAGTGGAACAAATTAGCAATCAAAAAAAATTACCTGGCTATAAAAGCACTGGTACAAGGTTCAGCGGCTTCTGTATCTTGCTCGTTCTTTCTTTCTGTCTCTAATGCTGATATACTCCGCAGAGCTTTTGGCCATGCTTTTGACAAATGGTGAAACAATAATGAATGCTTTAGAGAGGCTGGAGTGTAAATTCTCTTAGCATAACAGCAAGAAGGAAGCAAAATAATAAATAGGTATATATACTATATACGAGTAGTACAATAAAGTCACATTTTATCTTGGCAAGCTTAATTCAAAGATGTTTAAATAAGGGGTAGTTGTAAATCTATTACTCACACATATGTAAAATAACCACATAAGAAACTTTGAACTTGCTCTTCAGTGTGATGATCTTTAGTCTTTGTTTTAAATATATTTTTCTCTCCTTGTGATCAGGCAATTCTATATAGAAGAAATTCATCTCTTATAAAAAAAAAGAGATCTGCCGCGGGGAAAGTTCAAACAAAAGTCACGCTGGCAACATTTTCTTGGCAATAACAGAACTATCTTCCATATAAAAAGCAGAAAGACGAAAATCGCCTCAATAAAACTGATCCCTGATAGTTGAGATGTGTCCATGCACACTTTGTATCATGTTATTAATTAAGCCCAATATGGTGAAGGATAAATGATTGGCACCTTTGTATTTCTGAGGCACAGTAAATATTGTACAACAGAAAAGGCTGACAATTAATTGTTAGCACAATTTCACATGGTTGAGGTTTAAGGACAGGCAATAGCACACTTACAGTTTACTTGGCAACCTTTCTCTTCACCAAACCCTCTCTTTTTCATCTACATCCTACCCTCCTTGCCATCCTCAGCTCTAATAGAGAACAATAATCCTTCTTAAGCCCTATTCGCAACTAGGCATTTTGCAGCGAGAATGATTTGCGCTGCAATGCTCAACAAGAGGTATCCCATTGTTTTTATGGGCCCTGTTGGTTTGGAGCAAAACACCTGTAACTCAAAAAGGTACTTCATCTTTCAGTTCCGATTATGTACGACAGCATCTTTTGTTGCTAGTTGAAGAGGGTGTTGTGTGTTTATTTACAATTTTACTGTTTATTTGGTGATTGAGTAGGGGTAACAACTACCACTTACTCATTCACGAGGGAGAGGGGGCGGGATACTGAGTAGTGTTAAGTTCACGTTTGTGTCGGCCGGCTCTTTGACTGGTCCCTTCTGCTTTGCTCCCCATTCGCTGCAGCGGTCTAAGGATCCTCAAGTCACCACTTTCTATACACAGTGTATAGGATGAAAGGACGCTGAGGCACATACCAGCGTTGCAGCAGAGCAGGAGACAGGTTGGAGGATCAAGTGAGTATGACCATTTTTTTTTTGTTTAACACAAACACAAATGAGCACGTAACCCTTGCAGTGCAGGGGGTAGCTCCACTGCAAAAGGTTATGCTTTTTTTCCCCCAGATTTCTTCTTTTAAAAACAATAGTCATAAGAAACGGAAATTCCGAAAACTCTGAGATACATTATTTTGAGTGAAATATATTGGTATGTAGAGTTATTATCAAATGACCAATACACTTCTGTTGTCTTAAAAATAATGTTCAGCTCTTTTTCGAAACAGGAAAGCATGTTCTTTCCTTTTTTAACAGATAAAGAATATGTCTAGATGAAAAATGTGACTCGGGTTACCACTACATTGTTTCTTTGTAATGTCCCTAGAAAATTTCAGGAATTATGGATCATTTTATGACCTTTTAAAATCTTATGCTGACTAAAACATTTTATGCCATTTTACCTGCCATTTTATCTGTCTTTTCCATCTTCTCTGAAGCTTCAACTACTGATCATGTTTGGCTCATCCTGTATGTAATGCTGCCATCTAATGGTAAACAGTAAATATGTGCTTGTGCAGGAATCTAACAAACCACTATCTGGCTTATTTAATAAGGCCTCGTTCACACTTAAAAAATGTGGGACACGCGTGTGGCGCCATTACTTGTTAGTGGTCCCCTCAAACGCGGCAGGCAAAATTACATCTTTGCCTGTGCCTTGGCACGCAACAAACTCACTAAAACGTGTGGTCAAAAAAATGCGTGAAGCTCAGGCGGCTGCATTTGCTTCTTTACTGTGTTTGTAGCTCATAGGGCAACCCCTAAAATGAATGGGTTGATCTCAGCAAATGTGCATAAACACACTGGGGGGAATATATCAAAGCAATTGTGACAGTTTTAGCCTCTTAGATCTTTTTTTTTTCATGTGCAAACCTGTCTTTTAACATGTGCGCCTGTTTTGCCCAGAGCTTGCACTATTTTTCCAACTGCACGTGTTTTGGACCTATTTTGCCCAGAGCTTGCACTAATTTTCCAACTGCACATGTGTTGCGCCTGTTTTCATCTACACTTGCTCTGCGGCTGTCTGAAACTAGAGCATCACCTAACAAAACAACCTCAACTTAAGATGTCCCCATGACCACTTCAAGAAGCAACAGTAAAAGGAGAACTATGGGGTAAGTGTTTTTTCCCATAGTTCTCCTAAAGGTCAAGGGAGAACATATACTATCCTCCTCCCGTGACCCAAAGCTCAGTATATCGCAAGCTACAGCTCACGGTATACTGAGACCGCCACAGCCGGGACGGACCCCGACATTACTGCTGAGATCCACCCAGCTGCGTGAGTGACAGCTGGCTCTGCCTATCTAGAGGCAGAGCCAGCTGTGCCCGCCCCGCTCGTTCCGCCAGTCAGCGCTGAAGGATCGGACAGGGGAAGTGCGTCAATTATATCCTGTGCAAGTTCAAACACTCGCTATTGCTATGATAAGTGGGAACAGGGCTTATAGCAATGCAAAGAGCACAGAGACAAGTTAAAAGTCATGTTGTTACATCTGATTACAGAAAAACCTAATCCGCTATAGTCAAATATCTCTTCATAACTGAAGTGACTGCAGCAGTCTGTACTCGCATTGAGTGGGATTTATCGAAAATGGATCATACACAATCTGGAACAGTTGGCCATAGTAACCAATCCGTTTTCTACATTTCATTTTCAAAGCTTAACTGAACAAACTGGAGAGAAGCTGATTGGTTTCTATGGGCAACTGCTCTAGTTTTGATAAATGTAACCCCCATTTATTGAGTTAATAATAATAATAAATAATAAAAATCGTAAATTTAATTTTCAACTGAAATTTTTTTGTTAACTTAATGAGGAACTCCAGGAATAGTAAAAATGAACCCTTGCAGTGGGGCAACCCCCACAGTGCAAGGATTATTTACTTATTTTGGTCTACATGCTAAAATAAAGAGGATATACTCACCTAATCCTCAGTCCCAGCTGGCTGCTAGACTGTTCCCCACAGTCTCCTCTCCCCCATGTCCCACGTTCTCCAGCAGTCTAAGGACTTGCATTAGATGCGAGGACACTGAGGGACATTCCACCGCCAGAGAGAAGGGGGGGAGAAGTGAGTGCTGACCGTTGCAGGACCGAGGATCAGGTGAGTATCTTTTTTTATTCTGTCCCAGATACCAAAATGAGCAGTTAACCCTTGCAGTGCAGGAGTAGCCCCACTACAAGTGTTGATTTTTGCAATTCCTGGATTTCCTCTTTAAGTACGGTCAGCAGGAAATGGCATGCCCCTGGGTGACCGTATATACGCAAATTGTGACAGGTCCTCTTTGGAGAAATATCTGGGGTCTAAACAGACTCCTGAAATCTTGCTTTCGGGGCAAAGAAAGAGATGAAGGACACGGGGTCCTCAGTCTTTCTCCCCTGCTGCGCTGAACTAATGAAGACAGAATTGCTCAGTACTGAGCTCCTGTGTGTGCAATGACAAACTGAAGGAGACCGTAAACAAGAAAAGGAGGTTGTTAAAGATATGTTCTCTGACCCCACTCCGCCATTTTGTATGGAAAAAGCCACCAGAGTGGAATGAAGCCAGGACACCAGTCTTATCAATGGTAACAGCGAGGGGGGACAGTGGCAGCAGAAGGAAGGCATAGAAAGGGCTAGGAGGGTCAGACAGCAGGAAAAGGACACACAAGAGCTAGAAGAGTGGTAATGCAGGACATACATTTAGCACTCCTACAGTGCACAGACAGCGGAAAACGGGTGCAGGGTCATTTCTGTAATGCGTGGCCACGATCAGGGGCTTTCCAACCGCTGATCACAGCTATTCATTGTTCATCAGAGTCAGGGGGACACTTCTGAAATAAATTCATCGTCGCTAAACCGAAGGGCAGTAGCAGCCAGCGTATGGCATACTGAGCTGGCAAGCTGGAAACTGTTCTGTTCCGCCGTATGCCTTATGATGGTGGCAGTAAAAGGATTAAGAGGTCAAACATGGATATTATTTTTCTTCCATTGAAAACATAAAACGTTTCCAAGAAAATGTAAAGATATTCAAACCCTTATCAAATGGCTGCTGAGTGAACACATTACATAGTCTGAACAATGTTCTTCCTTTTGCTTGCAAATGTTATAACTAGCAATGGAAACTATTTGATGTTGCCCCTTTTAGACTGTATCATGTAGGAATAATGCTAGTTTATGTAGTGGAATCTATTCAACTCAGATGCTCACATTTTTCTATCTTATTTTGTCATATGCTCTTTATCTCATAGCATGTCCAAAAAAACCTAAAGCCCACATTATACCCACATACAGTATATTGTATTCTTGTAACTATGTGGTCAATACCTGTAATGATATCATTCACTATAAGACTTTTTTAAATTTCACATCTTTTTATACACATTAACATGTTGGCCTAGCTGACCAGCTGAAGTGACAGTTGCAGGGGTTAGGGCAAGATTTATACTGACAGGGGTGCTTACAACGGTCATCTTTTACTCCTATTATTTAAACCTTTTTTTCCAAAAGAAAACATAAAAATGTTGCTGAAACTTTAAAAGTCTTAGCTTGAGTTTAGCTTTGAAGGCTAAGTGCACCTTTCTGATCATGTTTTATGTTACACCCATATTAAGAGTGTAACATGAAGCATCATCAGATCACAGAGACCCCCACCCCCTCTATCCCCCACTTACTTTATCTGAAACGTGGTTTCAAAACTTTACTGGCGGCTATGTGAAAAAAAAATGATAAATGTATATTTTCTCTTTTATGAAGTGTGCATTTATTTATTTCCCTTAAATGTGTGATTTGCTTAAAGTGGAATTATAGAAAAAATAATGCAATTGACAGAATCATACATGTCATTTATTTTTAACACGGCAGTCTTTGTATTTCTGTGACAGTTTTATTACTGTTGATCCTGCCAGTAAGTCTGGTATTGTTCAACTTTCTTTAACAGACACAAGCTGTCCAGCAGAAGTGGAAGTGAGAGGGTCAAGACAAACCTTTAACACTAACAGGGGTGCTTACAATAGTCAGATTTTATTGATTTGGTTAAATCTTTTATCCCAACAGGAACAAAAGTGTTTATGTAACTGGAGATGTGGATGGAGTTATACTTTAGTTTGCTAGTTCATTTGAATATACTAGTCCATCTACAGTTGTGTTCAAAAAATTGCACACCCTTGGAGAATTGGTAATATACGTACCCTTTTTATTTAAAAACACGAGTGAGCAGGCAAAAGACGTTTCTTTTATTTCTTATGGGATCCATATTCAACTGCAGGTCATAAGAGAATGACACAATCATAAAACAAAACAGGGCAACAAATTAAAAAAAAATTAAGTGACCCCTGAAGTCTGCATACCCTTAGCTCTGAATACTGTGTATTGTCCCCTCTTTAGCATCAATGACTGCATGCAGTCTTTTGTAATAGTTGTCTATGAGGTCCTGAATTCTTGCAGGTGGTATAGCTGCCCATTCGTCTTGGCAAAATTCATCTAGGTCATGCAAAGTCTTTGGTCATCTTGCATGAACCACACAATTAAGATCTCCCCAGAGTGGCTCGATGATATTAAGGTCAGGAGACTGTGATGGCCACTCCGGAACCTTCACCTTTTTCTGCTGTAACCACTGGAGGGTCAACTTGGCCTTGTGCTTAGGGTCATTGTCGTGCTGTAAAGTCCAAGAGTGTCCCATACGCCGCTTTCATGCAGAAGAATGCAAATTGCCTGCCAGTATTTTCTGATAACGTGCTGCATTCATCTTGCCATCAATTATCACAAGATTCCCCGTGCCTTTAGAGCTTACACCTCCCCAAAACATCAGTGAGCCACCACCATGCTTCACAGTGGGGATGGTATTCTTGTCGCGATAGGCCTTGTTGACCCCTCTCCAAACATATGACTGTGACCAAAAAGCTCTATTTTGGTCTCGTCACTCCAAATTACATTGGAATTACAGAAGCTGTAAGCAGTGTCAAGGTGTTGTCAGACATATTGTAACCGGGCTTTTTTTGTCTCAACTCAGCCATGCAGCTCATTTTTGTTCAAGTAGCGTCACAGTGTGCTCCTTGAGAAAACCACGCCATCTTTTTCCAGAGGAGCCTGTATTTCTCTTGAGGTTACCTGTGGATTTTCTTTGTATCCTGAACAATTCTTCTGGCAGTTGTGGCTGCAATGTTTCTTGGTCTACCTGACTTTGGCTTGGTATCAAGAGATCCCCAAATTTTCCACTCTTAATAAATGATTGAACAGTACTGACTGGCATTTTCAAGGCTTTGGATATCTTGGTATGTCCTTTTCATCTTTATAAAGTTCAATTACCTTGTTACACAGGTCTTTTGACAATTAATTTCTGCTCCCCCTAGCTCAGTATCGAGCCTGCTCAGTGCATCCCATGAGAGTTAACAAACTCATAAGACTATTTATACACAGACATTAATTGCAATTGAAAAAGGCACAGATGTGGGAAATTAACCTTTTAATTACTTCTGGGCCACAATAC
>NW_017307513.1:470037-475021 GCF_000935625.1 Nanorana parkeri
AAGTGGTTAAACCAAGAACACGTCTGCTGCTGTGTTCTTGGTGTCATTTTGAACAGCCAGCGATGGCTGTTAATATATGTGAGCCGACGTCTCTACAGCCGGCGGAACGTTTGTACAGATCGCCGGCTTGTCCCCGCCACCACCGGCTTTCCCAGGCTCTGCTATCCCCTGTGCGGGACCCAGGACCAGCACAGCGGGTCTGCTCGAAAATATTTGAGAGAGATTCAGCGGCTTCCAGCCGCTCATCTCTCCTCTGATCCTGGAAGTGATGTATATTACATCACTTCCGGTGTCACTGTTTTTCATTCTCCAGCTCTTAAGAAGCTGGGGAAGCAGATCTCTACTTCCTCAGCTTCTTTGAGGTCCCCAGGTGATATTAGGGGTCTGATGTCTCCATAAAGAGGACCTGTTACACCCTGCTAATACATAGGGGGCTTATCAGCCCCCTAGGTGATAGCAATAAGGTTAGTGAAGAAAAAAAAAATTACACACAAGATTTTTTTTTAAATGCAGATTTTTTATTTTTTTTTAAGTTCCCCACCCCCACATGCACGCACATACATACGCAAACACGTGTCGGTGCGCCTACCTGTAAAAACAAAAATTGTGCTACACGTTACATATCGCCAAGAACGTCAGAGTGAGAGCAATAGTTCTAGGGCCATCAATCACTGTTAACACTAAACTGATAAGCGGTAAAAGCTTTTAAATTGTCCCCTATGGGAAATTTTGGGTATTGAAGTTTTCTGTAGCTTCACAGGCGAACGCAATTTTATGGCTTGACATGTTTGGTATCTATTTACCCGACGTGACCTCCTCTTTTATATTTTGCCAAAAAATTAGGTATTATATTGTTTGTGCACTAAATTTCATTTTAGTGTACTTTATCCTAAAAATACTGGTTTGATAAACATTTGCGCAAATACCGTGCGGAAAAAAAATTTTTTTTTTACAATTGCAAAAAATTGCAATTTTATTCTACAGGGCCTCTGCTTTCAGAAAATATCAGAGATGAAATGAGGCTCCTTAAAAGGCAATGCTGATAGCTCAGGCACCCTTCTCCAAAAGTGATAGCATCTTATAAGGTAGCCTTTCCTGAGGCCATCACCAAGGAGATGTCTGCATAGGTTCAAGCAGGGGTCTTTGATCACTGACGGGACTAAATTTAGATCACAACCATGAGGAGTAGGCCTAATGCTGGGCACACACCTTACAACCATCGCAAGACTTAGTCTTGCAATGGTTGTAAGGTACCTTAAAAAATGTTCGATCTGCCTATCTTGGACAGGCAGATCGTACTTGCAAAGATCGCAAGCCACGCCCCCGAGGGGCGGGTTTCCGATGACCGCAATGCCAAACGGGCAGTGTGCGATTGTGCACACCGGCCTGTTCGGCTTTTATCTTACGAACATGCTACACACCCGCCGAACATCGTACGATGCTCGGCGGGTTTTCGAACATGTTCGTAAGTTAAAAGTTATCGCAAGGTGTGTGGGGACCTTGATGGGGGAGCAACCTCTTGTTTAACATGACAAATTAATAACTAGAAAGAGGGTGTAGAAAAATTACAGAGCGGGCAAACACCTGTCCCTTGATAGTACTAAAGGCCAAGTGTTTTCGTATTCCCAAATTAATAGTTTTAAACAGAAATGAGCAGCTGAAATATTTGTTTTGTTTTTTTATCTGTGCCTACTTTACTAAAATCCTTGGGTGCAGCAAGCTGGGAACCACATAGCTACTTCAATAAAGCTGGCAAGGATAAACTTCTGCACAGGTGTAAAAAGTATTTCCAATTATTTCTCTGGGACAGCTCTCTATTATTTGTCCAGGTTATCTGTTTTATTTCCTAAAACAGATTTTTCTGCACAAGCAGCAGAGCATGTCCGGGACACACTTGCTGAAAAGGCCGTGCAGCTCCGGCAACTTAATTTTATTAAAGTGAAACGAAAATGTCTGTAAGCCACAGCAAAGCCTTTCCATTGTTCACAATCAGTAAGGGGGAATAAAAAACAAAAGTACCAGGTATAACTGACTAAACAGTCACTTTTCCCCTCAAATAGACAAGAAGAGGGTAGGAAACACCCATACAAAACATCTATAAACATTCCAACAGGCATAGTGGAAAAAGACTTTATAAAACACTATCAAATGTGTGCCCATTTTAAAGAGTTTTATTTAGAGTTAATGGCTTGTGGCCTTTTATTGATTTATAATATTATTTACTGCCAAATGAAACAATATTTTAGCTTAGGTGGGGGAGTGACAGTGCAAGTTGACTGTTGTCAGGGTTATTAATGGCAGATCACAGACCAAGAGGAGGAGACATCATGGTAGCTGAACATAGGAAAGATTTGGGAGAATGTAAAGGTGCTCATACATCTTACAATTATCTGCAGCTTTTCTGTGGTCAGATGGAAAAAGTGCAACATATTGGCCCAGGTGGTGATTACTCCCTCCACACAGTTAAGTGTCGATGGAGGAATCCATTTCACCTTTTCCATCTGACCAAAGAAAATCTGCAGATAATTGTAAGGTGTATGGCCAGCTTAAGCCTCATTATACAATCTTTGTTCTGCATAGATTTTATAGAATATCTCCATCCAGGCCTATTTTTCTCTCCAAAAGGTGACATATGAATGACTGCAATAGGTTAACGCTCTCTGTATATTATGATTCTTTGAGAAACCAAAAAAAAAACACACCATACCCACAGTGAAGCATGGTGGAGGCAGCATTATGCTTTGGGACCGTTTTTCTTCAGCTGGAACTGGAGCTTTAGCCTAGGTGGAGGGCCGTTTGAACAGTTCCAAATATCAGTCAATTTTGGAACAACGCCTTCATGGCTCTGCTAAAAAGCTGAAGAGGCATTCCACTTTTCAGGACAAGGACTCAAAGAATACCTCTCAATCAACAAAAGAATGCCTTCACCAGAAGATCAAAGTTTTGGAATGGTCCAGCCAGAGCCCCAACCTGAACCCAATTGAAAATATGTGGCGTGACACAGGGATGTACACAGGAGGTTCCCTCGCAATCTCAGATAGTGGGCAAAGATTCCCAATGCAAGATGCTCCATGCTGATAGACTCCAACCCCAAAATACTGAATGCTCTCAAAATCAAAAAGTATTAGTTTAAGGGTGTGCATATTTATGCAACTACATTATTGTAAGTTTATTTGTGTCCTTGTGCCGCCCCCCTTAAAGATTTAAGCTTATTTTATTTAAATTGCACCATTATAGATCACATTACAAAGGTGACGAAAATTCAGAAATCAGAATTTATTGTATGTGAATATGGCTCCATTAAACCCTATTTGAAATACATCTGTGACGACATGGTGATGAGTTTATAAGTTAAATGTGTATTGGTTATAGTTAAGTGTGTTATGATGTGTAACTTGTGTATGAAAAGACTGTCAGCACCATCCCTCGTCATCTCCCATTGTACTCTGAAGGAGCTCAGAACAATGACATTCTGGCCAGGCTATGGCTGTCTGGAGCTGTTTAGCAGGTGGACCCCTGTGGTGTTGTGAAGACAGAATGTCTGTGGATGGCAGGGTGGATGTGATGGGATTATAATCTGATCTCATCACTTGCTGTATAAAAGTTTGTGCAGTTGCTCAATAAATCAGAGTTTGTTTCACCCTACACTTGTCTCGACCAGTGACTGTGGAAACTGGGAGTTAAGGATCTTCAGGTTGCAATATCTCCTGAGCAAGGAAGAATACAGCGGCAGACATACTCATCCTGAGTACCGGGGTCTGTCACAACATCCACCAGTGCAAACAAAAGATTAAAGAGGACCAAGGTCAAAACATTTTGTTGTGTCCACAGCACTACCATGCTGCTCCCTTACAGAGAAATTTAAAGCCCCTGCAACTTACCTGCTACCTACCTTAATCAATTTCTCCCCAAGTGTGACTACCCTACTGAATTCCTATTTCTGGGTCTAGATGCATACTAAGTGAAGGACAAATGGAATGAATGTACATTTTTAATTTGGTGTGCATGAAAGGACCATTTCTGAGAACTGGAAGAATGCTTATATGTACTGGTGGTTTCTGTGTGTTTGGAATGAATACAAAATAAATCCTGGTGGCTCAAATACAAATAAAAATGATACTAAAAATCAGCAGTAGTACAAGTGGTAAGGCAAGTATTCATTACACACATTTGTATCCTGGTATATTTTGAGTTTCAGGTCCTCTACAGCTTCTTTGAGCACTAACAACTGGGAATGACAGTAGTCGGAGAATATAACGTGTGTGTCAGCACATCTTTAAAAGGTCATCCCACTATAAATGGATATTTGGGATTCAGACAGATGCCGCTGGGTTGAGCATCTTCTCACTTCTTACAGAGATTCCAGTAAGGAGATCCTCCTACTCAAAAAGTATGAATGTTTACTTCTGAAGCAAAATGATCCGAAATGAAATGGAGAAACCAAGGTGGGTTTAACTCATCTGAGAGCAAAGATCTCGTCAGGGTCCAAAGAGTTCTATAGTAAGCCTGTGATGATTGAACTCACCAGCATTCATCTACAAGTGATGATCAGAACGAGAACAGTGGTTCTCATATTCAACTCACCTTGTAACTGCTGAGAAGATTATGAGTGGAGTGATTTTAAAAGACAACATGTGAGGATATAACTTTCGAGTGTCCACTACTGAATTTACTATCTAGTTTGTCACTACTCTGGGTCAAGTATGCCAAGGAACTCAGAGTTCACTGGCTAAATGAATGTAGGATCATGAGGAGCCATGAACTTTCAGAGGTAACTCCCCATACTTACATCCTCACAGTTTCCTTAAAATAGATGAAATCACTGAAGGACATACAATTTATAAGCAGAATGTTGTGAAAAGAAATTTTAATGATTTTCTTTCCAGAGGAACATAATGGGTATGCTGCAATGAAGTGAGTACACTGTAAAACAAAATGTTGTAGTGTTATAACAATGTATTTCCTTTTCAGTGGCACTGAAACG
>NW_017307513.1:475076-484371 GCF_000935625.1 Nanorana parkeri
CAGAGTGCACTGATATCACTTTAAAAACCATAACTACATGAAAAATGGCATGACTTTACATAAACCTTTAGAATCAAACTACAAGGTGACATTTTCAAATTAGTTCTCAACTCTAGGCTTTATATATAAAAAAAAATAACACAATTAAAAGTTCTGATACCTGCATTAAAAAAGAAGTTGTGTAAAACAGCGTTATTACACATGTATACAAATTTGTACATGTTTCATTATGTACACATTTTTGCAATTGAGCGTCTTGGGAGAAAATATGGAACATTCAAACAAAATGAAGCAATGTAATAACTCCTATTCATAAAAGACCCCACCCCACACTACTGATTATTGCGATTAGTTGCCAATGCACCCCTGAAGAATGTAAAATTCTATTCAAATTCCAAACTACTAAATTTGAACACTTTTTTTGATTTAAAAAAAAAAAATGTTTTCTCTATCCATGTGAAAGTAAAAGGTTTCTGAGGTGGAACTCGTCAACAGCGTAAAGGGGAGATCAGATCGGAGAGCTACAGCAGCCTCTGTTCTGCTTTTTCTACAAACACCTGATTCATTGGAATTCCAAGCAAGGAAACCATTGCTGGTCCTCAACCAGAGCAAGAAAATAGGCTTTCCACTTTCTTGCAAGTGGGATAGCTCTTTGAGTACTAAGTCTGATTCCATCTAAATTCAATTTCAGATGGAATCTGTTGTGTTCAAGCACCCACAGACATTTTATACTTCTCAGGCAAAAGTGAAATTATATCACTGGAATTGTAACCCAAACCCAATCATGACCATGGTCATCTCACTCACTTTAGGCCAAAGGCCCAACATGATCCTTACACGTCTTGCTAGTTTCCACAATAACTGAATTAAGCCAAAACATCCAGGTGTTCGGACTAAAGCAAAGCAAGATTGTGATTAGTGGGGTTGAATACGTAACTATAAACCCAGAAAGATATAACAAGCCCGTGGGTCTTCTATCACACCAGAGTGAGTCCATAACAAACCAGATTTAAAAAAAAAAAAAATACCAACATAATAGCAATAACCAGTGCTTCCAAACCTCACATTTGCTGGATAAAAAAGAAAAGATCGGGAAAAAAAATAGATTTTTTTTTTCACTTAAATGTCACTTTTTTTTTTTTTTACATATTCTAAAATGTTTCTTAAAACAACCCTGCCACTGCTTTTTATTATTAAAAGTACCAAAATGGGATTAAGTGAGCACAGCTTACAATATCTCAAAAGCAATGTACAAGTTGTTTTGTATGTCTTATATACACAAAGATTGTGCGCTATTCTGACAGGCAGAAATCATAGGCTTTAACTGCGTTCAGTCTCAGTCTTTGGCACACTAATCTGAATTATTGATTGGTACTAGAATCAAGGTCTGAAAAATTAGACATAAATGAAATGTTTTCCAATGTGGATATATAAGTATATATAATTATATACCGGTATATGTATATATAGAATATTTCACTGCCTATGTAAAAGATAATGTACAAAGCCTGGGATTACAATTCGGTATTTTTCCCCAACAGAGGTTAACATTTGGTAACTTGTTTGTCCTTGCTGTTATTTCCCAGCTAGCTACCAAAGCCAAAGTTCCCAAACAGATGCCATTTTTGCATTTAGTATAATGTACCCACTTGTGTCAGACATTATCTAATGTGAAAGGCTTTCTTAGTCTTATGCAAAAAAATGCATTTCAAAGATTCTTTTTTCCTGCACCAATTTTTCGACTTGGTTAATCGGAGGACTACATATACTGAAATGCTTAAACCTAATCCATAGGCAATAAACATCAAACATTTAAAACACTACCCCCATGAAAGTAATCTGCCCTTCCCCTGGAAGGGTTTCCAATTCTTTATAGCAGCACAAAAGTAGAAGTACTTAAGTAAAGCTGCCTTAGGGTACATTTTTACCAGCCTATTAAATTGGCTTTAGCTTTTTCTGTCAGTTTCCGTACCCTTCCTCTGCTTGAGGTTCCAAATGTCAAAGAAGTGTCTTCAAACAGCAGTTGTCTCTGTTCCTCCTCAGAATCATCTTCATTATAAAATGCAGTTCTCCTGCCCTGATTTCTAGTTCTCATCTGGGATTCAGATTGTTCGAGATCCTCAGCTGTCTCTCTGGATACATCCATAGGTTCCTCCATCTTTTTACATTTACTTCTTGTTTGTATTTTGACATTTCCCTGTTTGGCATTTTCTGGCTCTGTCTGTTTTGATGACGACTGTGGGGGTGGAGGAGGTGGGGGAGAAGGAGGAGCAACCTTCTCCGGAGTCTCAATTCTTATTTTTGGTTTTCTACCCCTCCGTTTTTTTGGTACCTCATTCTCATTCTTATCGTTCATCTCAGAATGAGAGTTACAACTCGAAGTTGGCTGCTCTTTTTCTTTTTTAACTGGGGAAACCGGTGGAGATGTGATTTGGGGTACGATTTGCTGCTGATCATCATTCCTGGGATATTTTGGCTTCCTCCCTCTTTTCTTGGGAACCACTTGAGCATTTTTATTTGGGTCACTGTTGCTAGTGGTGTTGTTGAGAACTATCTTGGGTTTGCGACCAGGGGGGCGACCCCTCATGCCTGGCTTCTTGACCTGGCTGCTGTGCCCATTAACTTGCACACGTACTGGCAATATATCATCTTGTCTTTCAACTGCAAAACAGTATAAAATATTAAAGGGTTCTGCATTTTTGAAAATCAGTAAACAAACATGTCAGTGAAAGTACCAGCTACTATTTCAGTTAGTAAAACCTGCTACGCCTCTTCGCTCCAGATAACCTAATTAGATACTGTAAAATTATGCAGTAGTTGTCTACAATCCTCAATGATGAGGGGATTCAAGTTCAGCCAGTCTGTCATCCACTCAAGTTGTCATGCGATACTACTACATATTTTGTAATAAAAGGTGATTTTATCTACTGCCCTAGGTCTAAATGAAAGCTGTCATATGCTAGCCTGTTTTCTCCCAAAGGTGTTGCGTCTTCTGGGCCACCAAAGTTGACTTCATCAGCAGAATGACAAAATCAGGGGACCCCATCTGACTGTAGTTTCAGAACTAAAAACAGGATTTTTGTCTTTGCTGTAAAATCTGTTTCTTGAAGATAATTGTCACCAAAAGTGAAACACTCAATAAAACAGGAAACTAGAACAGAGACGAACCACAGCGGCTTAAACATTCACCAGGTAGAACAAGAGTGTGAACTGAGGAACAGGTGGCAGCCTTACAGATTTGGGATACCAAAGCCTGATGCTGAAAAGCGCATGAAGCACTAGCGCTTCTAGTAGAATGTGCCTTCACCAGAAAGGAGAGGACTTTCCTCTTTAGTGCATAAGCCTGGGTAATAGTCCAATGAACCCACCTAGCAAAGGTGAAACGAAAGGCTAATTGTTCCACTCAGGGACCTTTAGGAATAATGAACAGAGAATCCGACTTGCTAATGGAAGGTAAACTCTTTAACAGACTGAACCTTGTCCAGGTAGTGCAGCAAAATTTATTTTGGATGTTTTGGTTCAGGACATAAAAGTAAAACAAATGTTCTGGTTAAGGTGGTAGGGTGAAACCATCTTAAAGAGGGAGTCTTTTGGTTTGTACATGCCTAGCAGAAGAGATGGCAACAAAAAAACAGAGTATGCAGGGGTAAAGGGATAGCTATAATTGATTTAAAAAGTGGCTTCTTAAGAGACCACAACACAAGGTTAGGTCCAACGGAGTCCCCAGGAGCAACACCATGATCAAACATCTTAACCAGAAAGTGAGAAGCAATAGGCCGCTGAAAGAATTGCCAAGGCAGAAATATGACCCTTGATGGTACTCAAGGCCAAATGCTGGTCCAGACCAGACTGGAGGAAGGGCAAAATGCACCTCATTCAGTACTTCCAAGGGTGTAAGATTTCCAGATGCACAGGTAAACTTTACAAGAGGTAGATTTCCTAGCCTTCAGAAGCATAGCAATGACTGATTAAAGTCAGCGACTGAGAAGCAGGGTGGAATACCAGCCCCAGGACAGGAAGTCGGGCCAATGCAGAAGTGCCCACGAAGAGTCTGCCAGGAGGTTTACTATGTCCACATGCCACAATCTCCTGGTTTAGTTGGGAGCAGTGAGGACCAGCAGAACGCCCTCCACCTCTATCCTGCAAAGACGGCAAGGTAACAGATTTAATAGAGGAAAAGCATAGTTCAGGCTGATCTGATTTCACACAGAGTAACCAAGGTATCCACTGTTTAGGATCAGTGATCTCTGGCCCTGGTGACAAACCTGTGCAGTTTAATCTTGAATCTGGACACCAAGAGATCCACGTCTGGCACCCCCCATCCACGCCATGAATTTTGGATGGCGGACAGGGCCAGAACATGTAAGAGACCATGTAACAGCGTTGAAGAGACAACTGAATTACCCTGAGCTTCAAGATGTTGATTGGAAGCTGAGATTCCTCTGATGACCAGGTTCTTTGAGCTGAGAGGCATCACAGGACACCACCCCAGCCCGACAGACTGGCATCTGTCTGGCATCTGTCATAAGCACTAACCATCGCCAGGAACGACTTTCCAGACTCCAGACTTAAGCATAAGCTCCTCTTGTCTTCAGGAACAGGTCCCCACCAGAGTGGACCCCGGCCCTGGACCTGTAGAGGACCCTGCGGCCTGGAAGAGTGTCTCATGCAGGGTCCGAAGCCAGAGGCAAAACTACAGGCCAGCCCCCCTCTTCTACTCCTCTAACATGAAGGGTCTGGATACAGTCTGCCAAGGTTCTGTTGAGGATATAACCAATCCAGAAAGCTGGAATTCTGAAGTGGCTGTGAACAGTTAATTGGAGAAACTTGATAGAAGAATCTTGCAGAAAAGTAGAACACAGGAGTATTTCTCATAGGGCTGGTTCACACCACAAATTCTGCATTCCAGAGCATTCGGCCTCCGGAATGCACTGGAACGCAAGCCGGCCGGCTCCCTGCGTTCAGAGGCGGGAGGGGGTGTGGCGGTGTTTTCGAAGTCAATAGTACCGCAGCCATGAACAGTGCGGTCGCCCATATCCAGAATGCAGGCACATTCGTGCCTGCATTCCGGTCCAGTGCAATCTGCAAAAATGCTGCAAGCACTATTCTTGCAGATTGCACTGGACTGGAATGCAGGCACTAATGTGCCATGTGTTCGGGTGCGGCCGATCACACTGCGGGCAGGGGGCGTGGCCCTTAGAGCTGAAAGAGCATCCATCACCCAAGAACACTGGCAAAAGCCAGAGGCAGGCTGGAAGTGGGAGCAGTTACACAGGGTTGTCCGGCAGCTTTCATTAATTTGCCAGTATCCAGTCACTTGCCGGTAGCAGTATAACGCAGTGGTTAAGAATTTAACTGATGTCGCAAATCAAGAAAATAATTTTTCCACTTATTAAATCTAAACCCTTCTTTAAATAGTTAAAGACATCAAGACATGTACATCAAAAGCTACCTTGCGGTTGACTGGTCATCCTTTTCATCTTGCGTTTCAGAGGCTTCTCCTTTTCCACATTTTCTTTTGGCACATTGTTCTTTCTAAGCTGGATGGCAGTCACTGGCTGGCTTGTACTATTTGCAACAGTCTGATTTCTTAGATGTTTAACTGAGTTTTCAGCTATTGCTAAAAAAAATTAAAAAACAACAAAAACAAACAAACATACTGGTTACCACGCAGATTACATCATTCTGAAATATGCTTTACATAAATGCAAACAAATGTACAGCACCATATAATAAAATCACAGCTGGGAGTTAATTCTGTTTGCATATATTATTTTTAGAATGTTTATTAGAAGTAAATGCTTGTCATTATTTTTATTAAGAACGGCAAAAAGCTCCTAAAGACAATTCACTTTATTTATATTTGTAACCAGACTTAAGAAACATGGTGTTGCACAGAATGTCCTACCTTTTAGGACACTGAGCTAAAACTGAACTCTTTCCATGCAGAGAGGTATTGTCCACTAGAGGACAAGCAATGTCTTTTTGCCTAGATGCTATTCTTTTAGGAGCAGGAATTTAGATTTCACTTTGTAGTCAAACTAGCAACATACCCGATTTCCCTGGAGCTGCAGAATTATTCAGTCTTGTTGTCATGAGTTTAGGTGAAGATGTGGATGGTTGATCAGCAGAAATGGGCTCTATATGACGCCTATAACTCCTTGTGCGTGCCAAGGGACCTGAATCTGTTCCCTTGCCATTTGTTTGAGCAGTCGGCACCTTCTGAACCGCTGATCGCGGGGTGGGTGATCCCAAAGGCGTCGCTGTGTTCTCCTGCTTTGGTTGATGCTTCACATATTTTCTTTTCCTTTCAGGACTTCAATAGAGGAAACATTATATTTTCAAAACAAGGGAAAATGTAAAAAAGATTGCCACATAATGCCTTTACGGCACATTTTCTTTGTTTTGCTTAAAATGCATGTAATGATACCAGCACTATGTAATATACTAGTACATTGATATTTTGATTACTACAAATGTATGCCAAATTACCTAGATGCTGCACTGCTGCTAGAAGAGCTGCTCCGATTCCTTTTCTTCTTGTGTTTAGGCATTGTGTTCCTCTGGTGAAATTTGATGGCAGAACTATAATCTGCTAAAATTGTGCTGACACGCTCCTCAAAGAATGCAGATAAGCGCAAATTCATGCTATAGATCTAAGGAAGGTAGAGCAGAAATTGTTAAAGTGCAGGAAAGCATAAGTTGATTGTGTTATTAATCTGATGCTTCTGCTATAAGACTTTTACACTTTCTTGTAAAATAATTTTCTTGGTGTACATTACATGGCACAGGAAAGCATTTAGAAACATAGGGTTATGCTGCAGCTTCCAGGGTGTTGGACACTGGCAAACCACTACTTTAAGGTCAGCCCATAATAACCCTTACCACACCCAGCAAGCTTCAGATTTGTAGCAAATCAACAGAAGTGGATCATAAGAAGAGGGATGTTTGTCCTGTAATGTACTAAAAAAACAAGATTACAGGCAAGAAAAAATAATTTAAGGTGAACAGAGCCACCTGAAAAATGCTCCGACTGAAGTCAGCAGCAGCAGAAGCCTGAATGTGTATCTTGTAAACATGTGAACCACGTGGATGTGTGAACTAAAGATCAGGTAGCAGCACTGCAAATCAGAAACAGAAGCCTGATGCTGAAAAACGCATGAAGCACAGATTAATCTGGTTGAATGGGCTTTTACAGGGAATGGAAGAACCTTGACCTTGAGGTGGTAAGAAGGAGTAATAAGGTGTCTCGTTCCTCTGGAGATAAAACGAGGGGCAAGCTGCCTCTCATGGGGCCCTGAAGAAAAAGAAAAAAAAATCAAAACCCTGAAAGGGGCTGGGGCTGGGAGGTAGTCTTGAACAGCATGTACTACATCTAAACAATTGAAAGAGATCTCCTTAGGAGGAATTGAAGTGGGACAAAGGTGGAAGAACAATGCCCTGGTTAAGGTGGAGGAAATAAACTACCTTGGGAAGAAATGAGGCCCAAGGCCTTAAAACAACCTTATCTTTGTGAAGAAAAAGGGATCTCTAGAAGTTAAGGCCGCCAACTCCAAGACATGTCTTGCAAAAGTGATGGCAATGAGAAAGGCAACCTTACAAGTATGAGTAGTCAGAGGAATAACCCTAATGGTCACAAAGGGGTTACAGCAGAGCCGACAGAACAAGGTTGAGATCTCACAGAGGGGGTTGACATAAGCAATCCCCTGTAGGAAGCCCTTCTCCAAAAAGCGAGAGGCAAGCGCTTTCCGTAAGAGAACCATCAAGGAGGACTCTTGACCTTTGATTAGAGATGCGCTGAAATTGAATTTTTAGACTGAACCCGAAAATAAAAAATTTGCCGCAAAATGTATTGTTTTACTTTACTGTCGTGCGGCTCTGGGGAAATATCAGGAGTGTAAACAGAACCCTGATATTTCCCTTTTAAAATAGAAAAATAGAATAAGGACACAGAGTCTTAAATCTCTTTTTTTCTGCAGCCCCTGTTATAAATGAACAGGAAGCCTCTACACTGAGTGCACCTATCCATTCATAAACTGAGGAGTATGAGTTACTATGTCCAAAATCATGTATGAACAGGAAGTGATGTTGGGCACTTCCTGTTCATTCATAATTGGTGACACAGTAAGCATACTATGTCCTCAGTTATTTACAAACACTCCGCAAACAGCTGATCGCTGAGTGCTTGTAAGCTGCTCTCCATCCTGACTCCTTCGCCTGTCACAGGAAGCTGAGCTAGGCAGTGTGGGAGGAGAGCTCAGCCTCCTGACAGCAGACCTCCCTGCTCTCCATCCCGACTCTTCACCTGAGCCAAGTGGGGTGGTGCGGGAAGAGAGCCCAGCCTCCAGTGACATATGTCTCTGCCCCAAACCTCCCCCCTCGGCCTTTTGAAACCTTCTCTCCTCACAGTCTGTGCCCCCTCAGATCCCCGTTGCCTCTGCCAACATAGGCAGGGTAAAGCAGCAGGCATCGGAGGGGACACAGACCGGCGCCCAGTGGGGAGGAGAGCAGTTAGGATGCACTGAATTTTCAGCAGTATTTTCGTCCGTTATGCCCAAAGTACAATTTTCGGCCGAAATGTTTAGTCAGCCAAAATGTTTCAGCGGCCAAAATTTCGGTGCATCCCTACCTTTGATGGTACTCAAGGCCAAGCGATGATCCACACCAGACTCTAAAAAAGGATAGGAGTCCTTGATAGGAGCCTTTGATGTACACTCCTGGCTGCTGCGTCAGCACACCTACATAAGCTTGCTTCCTGTTTTGTTGGAATGTCTATCTGAAAACAATAAAAACTTTTGCGGGGAAATAAAAAAAAAAGAAGAAGAAAAAAAAAAGAAGGCTAGGAGTCATTCTACTGAGCACTTCCTAGGATGGAAACTCCTGTCCGTGCACCAAATGAACGACATGCTTCCAAAGCATAGGCATAATGGGCTGCAGAAAGGCCCCTGTCCCTCAGGGCCTCGGCTTTAGCGACCGAGAAGCAGATTGGTAAAACTGGTCATTGAGACTAAAGAGCAGTAAGATCCCAGAGGGCCCACGCATGTCTGCCAGGAGTCTGATGAGGTCGGAGTACCACGTAGTCCTGGGACAGATTGGTGCGTTGAGAAACAGTGGAATGCCTTCCTCCTTAATTCTGTGCACCAGGTGAGGAAGGACGCCATTAATCAAGCTGGACTGATGCTGCTTGAAGGCTTGAAACGAGGTCAGTGTCTGGCACCTCCTACCTGTGACAAAGGTCGTAAAATATCTCAGGGTAGGAAACCACTCTCCAGAGTCCAGAAATTGATGACTGAGG
>NW_017307513.1:484489-498286 GCF_000935625.1 Nanorana parkeri
TGGAGAGTGGTTCTCTTTTAGCTTTGAGACTTCAAGGCATCCTGTGCCTTTGAGGAGGGTGCAGGGCCAGAAAGACTACCTGAAAGAAAAATTGCCTGTAGTGCACCATCCAACCTATCTCCAGCAGTCAGATCCACTGTCACTATTTTTTTTATTTTTTTCTGCCTTGATATCGTGGGAACCAGTGCATCTGACTAAAGGCCATGAATAAGGGTACTACTTATGAAGTTGGCTCTGCTTGGCCAAGGAAACAAAGAACTCAGGTAGCCTTAGGTGAGAGGAGCCACCCCCCTCAAGTGCTGTCCTGGAAAATGATAAGGAAAAAAAATGTTATGCATAGAGAAAGTGCCTAGTCAGAAGATCTACTGTCCTGTATATACAGTATTTTAACCATCATAAAATTTACCGCGACAGTTGTTCCAGCCACAATATCCATATGCATGAAAAAAATAACCGCTTTATGCTGAGCTGATATTACCATACAATTTGAACAGAATCTTGCTTATGCATAACTACATTGGTAGCCCGTAGAATTGACAATTTGAGCACTTTGCTGATTTCAAAATGTCTGTTCACAACCAGGAGGGATAAACAGACCCCACCAATGCCTGTGGAGAATGCACCACATAATGGATGCACAGAGGTGATTGAGATATTCCATGAATATAATTTACCGTATATACTCGAGTATAAGCCGTCCCGAATATAAGCCGAGGTACCTACTTTTACCAAAAAAAACTGGGAAAAAGTATTGACCCGAATATAAGCCGAGGGTGGGAAATGAGGCAGCTACTGGTAGATAGATACCAATAAAATTACATTAATATTTATTTAAAAGAAAAATAACCTAGCTCTGTAAGTGGAAAAGGGGGTACAGGGCTACATATCATGTACTACGGATCATTTAACCCATTCATATTAGCAGAGGATAATTGTAAATCTATTGTTCAGTGCATTCTATATGTAGTATATAGTACATGTACATATAGAGTGCCTGCAACAATACATTTACAATGATCCTCTGCTAACATGAATGGGTTAAATGATCCATAGTACAGGGCTACATACAGATCATTTAATACATTCATGTTAGTATAATTGTAAATGTATTGTCTGCACTGTATTAGAAGTATATACTCTATATATACCGCCGCCCTCACTCACTGTGTCCGTGTGCCGGTGATCGATCATCACATCACGGAGAGAGCAGGGACGAGTCAGCGGCGCGCTGGTCCAGTGGGAGGAGCTCCAGGTGGGGTCCTAATTTAGCTGGCTCAGAGGTGCCTGCCCGCTAAATTACAACCCCACCTGGAGCTCCTCTCGCCTGATCAGCGCGCCGCTGACTCATCCCTGCTCCCCTGCCTGACTGGCCGCTGCGGGGGGTTTTTTCTTCTTCTTACTTACCTCGCTGAGCGTCGCTGCTGCTCCGGTGTGCGGCGCTCCGAGCGGGGTCATCTGGCAGTCTCCGGCCACCTTAATTAGGACCCGGAGACTGCCAGATGACCCCGCTCGGAGCGCCGCACACCGGAGCAGCAGTGACGCGACGCTCGGCGAGGTAAGTAAGAAGACGCGCTGGCGCTGACTCGAGTATAAGCCGAGGGGGGCACTTTTCACCCAAAAAAATGGGCTGAAAATCTCGGCTTATACTCGAGTATATACGGTAACAAACAACCTCAAAATCCATGGTTTAACTTTCTGTGCATTATTGTACATATATGTTTATTACACTTGTCTGCACCAAGCTGTACATCCCTGTTTTACCTCAGTTTAGTAAGAATACCATGCTTATGTCGTGAAAGTTAAAAGGAGAACTATGAGGTGATTTTCACTCAACCTCATAGTTCGAGCCGACGTGGGACAATGAAACTGTCACACGTTGGCTCAATAGATCGGGAAGTGAGTGAACACATACCGTCGCTCGCTCACGTCTCGATCCTGTCCCTGCAGAAAGCCGTGACTGTCACTCATGGCTCCCTGCAAGAATTCCCTCCCCGCTCCGATCCTCACTGGAGGAACCAATGGAGAGGGGGCGGGTACAGCTGGCTCTGCCTCTAGATAGGCAGAGCCAGCTGATAATCACGCAGCTAGGTGGATCTCGACAGCAATGTCGGGATCCGTCCCGGCTGCGGCGATCTCAGTATACCGCAAGCTGTAGTTCCGAGCCTGACGAAGGAGACCCAGTGTGGCTCCAACAGCACTTGCCAATGAGAGACAGCATCTGTCAATAAATGAGCATCTAATTGCTGTTATTATCGTTGTTGGAGTACTGGTGACGTCTTTCTTTTTGTCTACGTGTGGTGGCACCATCCGCAGTCATTTCGGGCAAACGTCTTTTTTTGGGGAGTCCCGGTAAGGAGTGCGGCAAGTTCTTTTTTCTTATAGTGAGTTTTGGGTCACGGGAGGACGCAAGTTTATGTCCACCCGTGACCCTGAGGAGAACTATGGGGAAAAACACTTACCCCCGTAGTTCTCCTTTAAGATCTTTGATACTGTTCATGTGCAAGGATAAATTCACTTTTTAAAACTGTACAAAAAAACAAAACTTTTTTTCCCCTCTAAATTAACAGCTCAGGCAGCACCTATCTCACAACTGAAACTATCGTGTGCTCACTCATAGTTGAAGCCAACAGTTGGGAGAATGTAATAATGCATGTTCTTCAATATCTTTCCCACAGAAGAGTTGATTCTGGTTTGCATCAGACCTTCATTATCTGACCAATCTACAGAAATTCCTCTGTTACAGTCACACAGAACAGGCTTCTAAGTGGTCTACACAGACAATATGAGAAATTACATTAATAAATCAGTACAAACACATTCATCTCATACATTTCTATACAAAAACATATAGGCTAGCGTACCTTTGATCTTTTGCTTGGTGTGTAAGCCTTTGAATTACTAAAAATGAGTTTCACATCCTTGTACAAATCCATAGGAGACTCGTAAGTCCCAGCCTCAAGTTTTTCTCTTACTGTCCCAAAATCCATAGGTGTATCTATAATGTCTCTATAATCCTATAAAATAAACACATTGTTATATAAAACGCCCCAACATCTACATTAGAACATAAAGGTGTCAAATTTTTATCAAAGAAAAACATTAAATAAAATCAAATGGAGAATCCTGTCTAAAACCAATTCACTTTTAAAAGAAAGATAGAGAAGGAAAGGCAATAAACTATAAGCCCTCGTTCACACCTGAACGTTTTGTAGCGCGTTCTACGCTCGATGAACGCTCTACAAAACGCTAAAACATCTAAATCCCATTGTATTCAATGGGTCTGGTGCACACCTTGGCGTATTTCAGCCCGTCCCTAACACGCTACAAAACGGTCCACGCCTGAAAAGGTACATGTACTACTTTGGGCCGTTTTTGTTGCGCGTTTCCATTGGGATACAGCCAAGTAGCCCTTGGAAACGCGCGTTTGTCGCGCAATTTTTTTACCACGAATCGCGGTAAAAAAAACGCGTGACAGACACGCATATGCAATACGCCTAGGTGTGAACCAGGGCTTAAATATACACATTCTAAAAAACAATGGAACTTTTAAAATACACGGTTACCAAGTTTTTTTTTTGTTAGCTTTCAGTAAAAGAAAAGGTAGGAATATACAAAAAATAAATAAATATGCATTTGAGCTCGTAAAATTACATGAAGGCATAAGGCTCCAGCCTAAAATTCATATACTTACCGAGTATTCATTGAGATCAACTGGGTGCCGAAAAGGCTCAGAGTCTTCACATTGAAACATTAGATTTAACAGCTCCTGACATTGCATCTTCCAAGACTGTAGATCATATGACTGGGCTCGTGTACGCAACTTTCTCCTTGGCTGGTATTGCTGTAGTTAGAAAGCGATACTTGCAATTATTATTGTATATATAGCCATCCCAAGTCACCAAATAGGAAAATGTAATTGACTCTATATGACCATCCTAACTGCATTGTCTTGACCTATGACTATGTAATAAAGTAAGCCTTGCATGAGAATAACATGGAGGCTGCATTTTGTCAACTCTCCTGAAAATGTTAGCAGCCTGGTTGTCAAGCTGACACTTTTGTTTCATTAAGTCACTGAATCAAAACAAGTATGCAAATAAGGAATTTGGACTTCCTAATTTCCCAAACTGCATACTTTTCCTGAATCGCAGACTACAAAAATGTGGAGATCCGTGGGTCAGCGGCTGCTAGACATCTAGAATTTTCTGGAGGAAGTCAAGTCTGGCAGCCCTCATATTTCTGCTATAACAAAAGCACACAACGCATAATCACATGAAACAAAATATCTTTAATCCATTTTAATTCCATCAGACTACCAACCACAGTTCCACAAATACCGCCACCCAAGTCCATAAAGCCCTTGCATTTATGTACATTGTATTTGGAAGCTGCCTTATTTCACATGTTGCAAGGGGAAAGCTTACATCCTGCTGTTAGGGCCAGTTCACGCCACAAGCAGTGCGTTCCAGAGCGGTCAGCCTCTGGAACGCACTGTATTGCAACCCTGCCGGCTCCCTGCATTCAATGGCACCGCAGTCACGTCCTCCACCCGCAGTGTGATCGTTCGCATCTGAACACGTGGCACATCAGTGCCTGTGTTCCGGTCCAGTGCAATCTGCTAAAATAGTGCTTGCAGTATTTTTGCAGATCGCACTGGACCAGAATTCAGACACTAGTGTGCCACGCGTTCCGATGTGGGCGATCGCACTGCGGGCATGGCCATTGACTTTAATGCACCGCCACGCCCCCTCCCGCCCCTGTGTGGTGTGAAACGGCCCTTATATTGTCCTCTGTCCTCACATGTCTGAAAATACTCAAATACTGGGCAGAGTGGGAGAGTGACAATGTCCACAAATGTCTAGCAAACCAGGAAAACCTAGCAGTGGACTATCATAATACTTTGGCATTTTCTCAGTACCACAGAGAACTGAAATAGGTGGCTCCAGGCTCTCCACAACATAACATGGGCATGTTTGTAAACATTCACATTACATGCTGAATGGGCAGCTGAAAGCACTGCTGCACATAAGCTAAATGGAATAAACAAGTAACTTTGGATACAATGTATGCAAGTTTACAGCTTTGGTCTAGATAGGATATAAAAATAAAGACTGAATAAAAACAACACAGGGTAGAGACACATCTTGCCCATTTTACTTTCTCTCCCACTGAGAATATCAACACCCTTTACCTTTCTCTTTCTAGTGGATGTCCCAGGTAGATCTGCATCTTTCTCTTCTTCCTTTAAAGGTATAAAGATGTATGGTAAACAAGTCTTTCAGAACACAGACATATACTAATAAAACTAGAAGTAACACAATACGTCTTAGGGCTCATTTTAAAACTAAAATGTATCACATTGTTTTCCCATCACTGGTTTGAGATGAGCAGATGTCTGCGGAAAGAGGATGAGCAGGGATATGGCTGTCCTTGCTCACACTGGGACCCACAGGTGTCACCTGCACAACTTGCTCAATAACAGCAAGTGGCACTCACTCTTCATTAAACTGTTTATTTCATGTTTCTATAGTTAAAGACAATTTCTCACTATGAAATGTGTGTTGCTGGTTGTATCTCATTACTGGGTAAACAGCTTTCCTTCTACTTAGAAGTACAAATGGCATTCTTTTCTGAACTTCACTCTTTATGTGCATAGATATATGTATTAGTTCAATTTCTTTTATGTAGTGTATCCTAAGTCAACGGACAACGGCTGGCACCAAGGCAACTGTATTTCTGCATACATCTATCAATTATGGCAACAGTTTGTTATGGTTTTTGTCTCTCTCTATTGTACACGCAGCTGATCTTCTACTGCGTGAATTCTAATGCAGAGTGTGAAAAAAGCATGGAAGGCACATTTATTCTTTTGTTGCACGATTGCTGGAGCATAACACATTAACTCCCCACTTTCAGTCCCCTTAAAGGAGAACTATGAGGTGAGTGTTTTTCACTCATCCTCATAGTTCTAGCCGACCTGTGACAGTCACGGGTCGGCTCAGTAGATCGAGGAGTGAACACATACCGGCGTTCGCTCACTTCTCGATCCTGTCACGGCTCTCTGCTGTGACAGGGGAGTGGCTGGATTCCCCCCTCCGATCCTCCAGCGCTGACTGGCGGAACGGACGGGGCGTGTACAGCTGGCTCTGCCTCTAGATAGGCAGAGCCAGCTGTCACTCACGCAGCTGGGCGGATCCAGACATATTTGTCGGGATCCGCTTCAGCTGCGGCGTCTAAGTATACCGCGAGCTGTAGCTCGCGGTATACTGAGCTTAGGGTGACGGGAGGACGCTAGTTTGTGTCCTCTCGTTACCCGAAGGAGAACTATAGGGAAAAGCCCTGACCCCATAGTTTTCCTTTAAGCTGGCCATACACCAATACATTTTCCTTAGAAAAAAAAAAACATGTATTTTTGCAAAGTACATTCACTTCTGTAAGTTAATGGGAGTCAAATCGACGATCACTTTTGACCATAGTGAAAATCATCAAAAGAGCAGGTTGGAAATGTTTTCTTCTAATAAACTTCCGTGAATGTGGCTTTTGTTTGGGAAATTGAAGGTTAAAATCAAATGAGTTTGAACGACACGTGTCAAATCATTGATGGCATTAATGAATGTTCTGACAAAATAATTTATATGAACGATGGTAAGAAAATGTACGAGTGTATGGCCAGCTCTAACTCGTACAGCCTCCTTATAGAGAGTGTAGAATATCTGTAAAATGTTTTCTTTTTTTAAATTGAGGGTGAAAAAGGTTAATTTGCAAAACACTACTCAGTATCTTATACAAAATTTGTCTGCTACCCTACCTTGACATGTACAGCTATATTAAACTTTGACAGGACATTTAGGACTTTTGTTTGTATTCCGAGTGTACACAGCACAAGCATTATGTCAGATGTATGTACTCCAGAGACACACCTGTTCTTTTTATAATACCATTTCACCTTTCTAAACATGCTGTTTAAATAGCATTTTGGCAGTTATAAAGCACAATCTACACAGGTAGTCTTTAGCTGATAGATTTTTCCGGTATCGAGTACCGATATTTGTTTTTTTCTGTACTCGTCGATACCGAGTAACGGTGCCGTATGCCCCAATTATCAGGAAATCGTGTGGCGGATCACGACTTGTTGCCCGGCTTCCTCATAGCCTGTGAAGCCGGTGTTCTAGCGAAAAAACAGCGGCTTCACTTGCTGAGGCTGCGTGGCTTCCTGACCAATAAGGAAGCTGGGACGCAAGTCATGAGGTGCCGCCCAGCTTCCTGACTGGTCAGGAATCCAGTCTGCCTAGCAACAAGTGAAGCCGGCTTCCAAACCAATCAGGAAGGTAGGTGGCACGTCATGGCCCGCCTCTCGGCTTCCGGATTGGCTAGCAAGCCGGCTTCTCTTGTTGCTGTGCAGCGTGGCTTCCTGACCAATCAGAAAACCGGGACAAGAGTCACAAAAATAAAATTAAAAAGGTACAGCGTTATTTACCTCTTCAGAGTCTGACAATAGCTTCTTCTTCATGATGTTGTACTGAGGAATGATATCATAGCAACTCTGGTCCCTGAATGCAAATAGGATAAGTTCAGTGCAAGCGGTAAAGTTCAAGGACAAATTGCAGAGTACCAACCAATAGCTAAATACGAAGAACATGAGCTATATATGAATGATCATAGCAGATATTACTTTAGCAGCCTTCCTTTAAACTGGATCATTACAGACAGACAATGTATTTAATCACGTTACAGAATCCACCACATCCACCAACTTGCTGTTGGCAGCACGAGCTGAATTTTAGCTACAGGACTATTTAACTTACTTTATTAAAATGGAAACAAAAACAATTATTTTATTTACATGTTTTAAAATGGATATTTTAGATATTTATCACTATATAGTTTCCTCATCTCTGTGTTCTTTGTGTATTTCTGCACGTTTCCAGCTCTGTGCTGTAATCCAGTGTGAAACCTTGCCTCATGTACAGGAGCTTCCTGTAAGAAAGACAAGTCACTGCTGCTCTCTCTCCTTGTTCAGGATGAATCTCTCCTCCTGTAGTTCTCCGCAGGCAGCCTGTAGGGAGTGGACCTGCTGGTTACATCCCAAAGCTCTGCTCTCCATACAGACTATATGCAGCACAGTGATGATGTCACTGCTACTTATACAAGATAATAGCTGGATTTGTAAAGGCATTTTGTGCACACAAAATGGATTTATATCCTTTGTGGCTATTAAGGAAAGTATTTAAAATTAATGTTTTTATGCCCGAAGTTCTGCTCTTATACGGAATGTTTCCATCATAATTGCAGAGCAGTGTCTGTTCACTTTATAACTCTCCCAAAAGGCTGGTGTATACAGTTATTTATCTCCTTTTCTCTTCTATACCAGTCAGTATGACTGTAAAAAGCAACAACGCAATTTAGAAAAAAATGCCCTCCAATTCAATTAGCTGCGCGTGTATTTTATATGGAACTAAACAGCACAAGGTAATTACTGGCTTTTCAGGTATCGAATGACTAGGTGGTGTGAAATGCGTAAACATGCCACAACCTTTTTAATGGATCAATAATTACTGGAGCTTTTATCAAAGTGCTGGCTATTTTACACTGAATGTGTCTCTTTAAGCACACACACCAGTCATGTAAAAAAGTGCACACCATGGTAATTGTTTTATAATCAGGTGTTCCAGATAAGGTGCCAACAATTAGAATCTTCTTAAAAGGTGCCCATACACCTTACGATTATCGGACTAAACTTTTCGTCCGATGATCGAACCGTCGTACGACGGCCCCATCCTGCCCCGATTATCGCAAGGTTCAATCAGCGGTAGTTAGAAAAAAAAACACCTGGACGACTTGCGGTAATTGACCGCAATTATTTTCGTTTGCACATGCGCAGTGTCAATCGGACGGAAACGCCACCAACCATGCGAACATCGTACGATCGACCAAAGTTTTCAAACATGCTTGACCGTCAAAAGTTGTACGATTGTACAGTACTATCGATCGGCACTACATTCACACGTTACTATTGTCGTACGAAAAGTCGATCACATACGATTATTGTATGATAATCTTAAGGTGTATGGGCACCTTTAGGCACTACACAGGTAGAACATGTCCTATTCAAACCTCAGATATTCAGGATCCAGTGTTCTTTGCTAATGTTGTGTGGTGTCATCATGGTAAGATCGAAAAAAGCTCAGAACTGCAGCCAATACATTTTTTTTCATTTATAAAATGGTGACAAATTACGTAACAGTTTACATAGCACCTACTTATGAAGAAGAAAAAAACCCGCTTACAGTCCTAGCCACAGACAATACAGGTCTACACAAACTAGAGGCAACTGTTGAACATATAAGCTCCAGAATGTATCCTTGATGGGAAATTGAAAATAGTGATGCAGGATTACAGTACTCAACACTCTTTATATTCACAAAGTGGAAGATGGTCAATTCAATAATCACTGACTACAAGGGCCCTCCCTGAACTTTGCTATAATTATAAAGTGCTGTGTTTTCACTGGACGGAGTGACATTTGCCGCACATCTAAATTTCTCATTTCTAAAATGGTACATCCAGGTCTCCGTAACATCTGCCATATTTATAAAACAATAACTGTTACAGTTGACAGCCCTATCCATTTTTAATATTTGCTGTTTACAGATGGGAATAAAAAAAAAAAATCACTGTATATTCAGTTATTTGCCTTTGATTGCTAGGAGACCCGTCTTCCTTGCCATCACCATATATTCCACTCTGTGCAAATGAAACTTTCAGTCTCCAACGTTGAAATGCATTCGGCCTACCCACCCTCCGCGTAATCCCTGAGTAAAGGTTTTGACTGGACCATTAATGGAGGTGAATCTAAGCACCAAAGGGTGCTCCGCTTTGGTGCTTAACCACTATGCTGGTAATATATATAATTTTACAGGACTAAAACATGGATGACAATGAAAACACTTACTTTATAAAAGCCAATAAAATATCTGTGACAAACTTGGCTGATTTTACGATTGGACTCTCAGGTTCATTAAATGTTCGAGTGTTATGCTCTATATAGCGCACTTCCCACATTAGCGAAGACAGACGTCTGGAAATAAAATAATTCTTATTAAAATTTCATAAGCCAAGTGTTTTTACAACCATGCAAGAAAGAATGATGGCACACTAGGAGCCACAAATATATGCAAGATAGCATTCTGTGATTTTGTCGCATTCTTATGCGCTCACAGGCAGTTTTCCCATACACATGCTAGGCACTGGTAATCTTATCAAGGCAGTGGAAAGGTAATTAATAACAAAAAAGTGTTATGGTTGTTACCAGACATAAGGTTATGTTGGGGGGTCAAGTTGAGACGACTCTGATTTCAAGCAACCGAATAACATACAAGTGCAATACTGTCAATGCCACATGCAAATAATGTAATAATTACCTGTAGAACCTGTTTTCCAGTCGCTGTTTGATTGTACTGAGGTCGGTTGGATATGCCACAACCATGCTGTACATTGGGTAAGCTTGGAGGTCTACAGGAGCCACAAAAGCAGAAGCAATATCTAAAGATGTAAAAAAAAACAAATCCACAAAGAAACATTAAATAGATCTTCCAAAGGCTAGAGGTAATAAAATGAACATGCATTTACATCTTTACAAATATTAGTCTGGAAGTATCCTATTCTATTCTCCTGTATAGAAAGGTGCTCTTCAATGAAGTCAAAATATCTCAATGCATTTTTTTATGTACAAACATTTACCTAAAGTCATCAGCTGGTTGATGCCACCAATGATTCTCTCGCATTCTTCTTCTCTTCTTCTACACCCCCACTCTCCATCCAGCGTCCTGTAGAGCAACGACCTGACCTCAATTTCTGTCAATGTTACACTTGTGCCCAGCTCCTCAGGAAACACAGCTAACATTCAAAAAACAGTAGAAAATCATTTAATCTGGGCATTCAACCAAATCACGTAATATAGTACTAAATAGCCACAAAAACTGATGCAGCTTAAACCAAAAGTGTAATTCCTGGTCTAAAATGGGTGCGATTATATTTATAAAATTTAAAGTAAAGTTCCACTTTTGCAGTCAAAACTGAAAGAAAAAAAAAACACTATGCTTTTGTTATGTGTTCCTATTCACACAGCATACGTAAAAATAATTTAAAAAAAAAAATATTTCCTACCTTTCAGATATCTCCATTTAGCAGGTCTTTGTAAGCTTATCTCTTAATTTCTAGCTTAAAGTCTTAAGCTAGGTACACATGGGGCAAATTTTGGCCAATTCAGCAGGAATCGTTCGAAATCTGCTCCTTTGGAGACCCTATTTTATGTTGAAAAATCTTTGGCCAAACAGTGCTACAGTTGCTTGATGCAGGAAAGCCCCAAAAGCACTCACAGCTCTAGCAGAGTGCACCTTAAAAGGAAAGGGTAAAAACTGACCCTTGAGAACATTGGCTTGGATGATGTCTAGTAGGGCTAATACTAGGGCTAGCACCTCGGTGACTACTCGAAGGGCAGGACCACAAACTGGTAGTATTTGGGCCCCACAGCAAAATGTAGAAATGTGCTAGGAAAATGGGGACATGATTGTAAGAATTCTCGATTGTCCACAGAAACCATAATGCCTTTCCAGTGAAGGGAGCCAATGACAGATCTGGTAGACGCCATGCAAACGTTTTGGATTACAGTTAAGACATTTAGAGCTTGGGGAATGGGGGCAAATGCTCCTCTAGTCTTGGGAATGGTAAACAGATTGGAGAAAAACCCCTGGAACCATTCTGACACAGGACCTGGGGCAAAGACACCTTGATCCAGAACACTTCAGAAGGCTTGTAGAGCCAAAGGAAATCTCACCGCTCCAATTCCTTCGCCACCATCAGGACTCCCCAGGTGCCGGTCTAATAGGTGCGTCTCCACCTTGGAATGCAGCAGTATACGAACAGACCGCACTATCCAGAGAATTCCAATACTGCAGACTTTACTGAAATTCACAGCAAATCCAGTATATCAGTGAATAAAAGTGTATAAAGCAACAAATGCCAGCACTGCACACCCCCAACCAACTACAACCTCTCACATGTTTCACCCGCAGGCTTATTCATAGAGGTGAAGTCTTGACAGAGATCTGATAATCTGTGCAGTGACACAGGAATATTGGAGGTGAGAAAACAGAGGAGGAAAAGGAGGCATAAAACTCCAGTTTGTAGCACTTGAGCACAACCTTCTGCACCCAACTATCAGAGAAACAAGCTGTCCAAGTGTCCACAATGGTCAACAGACTCCCCTCCATTTTGGAAAATGGGGAGGCGTACCTTTATGCATTGAAAAGGCATGTCTGAGGATTTAGCAGACTGAGTGCCAGACCACCTTGGGGGTGGATGGGGAGCTAAGCTCTGGGTGTCTCAACATGAAGTCCAAGGGAGTGGAGAAACAGAAAGAGCATTCCTTAACAGTCAAAGAGAAAAAAGACTTTGCAGTCGGTCCATCAGGTTTCTTCCACTGAAGATGGGTGCTCTTCTAACCAGTAGCATCCAGGAGAAGGTTGATAAGAGCTGTTCCAAAGATATGCTGTCCCTAGAAAACAATGCTGTCCAGCACTTTAGCCCAAGTGCCCTATGTATATGAACGAGAAGCATATAGGAGAAACAGCAGCAGACTGAAACTTCTCAGGGGTAAGCACATCCATCAGAATCCGAGTCTCTGTGACCAAAGGCTTGGGAGCCCCTCAGGTCATGGGCTTTTGGTCTCTGCAATGATGGTCAGCACATAAAGGTGAAATGGGTCATAAAGTACAGCATTACCATGGCAAAAAAAAACCTCAGCCAAAAAGGGAGAGCAAAATCCAACAGAACTAAAGAGGACTCTGAGGACAAGACAAACCCTAAGACTAGTGGATGACATGATTCCAGGCGGCAGACATCAGCACTATCAGTGGGTGCGATGCAAGCAGCCCTAGGGCTGTTAGTAGAGAGAGGGGGCACCCGGTACACCAGGACTGTCGCTACATGACTGGAATCAGACATGTTGCAACATCTCAGGTACACACAAGACCAGGATAGGGCTGGCTGGGAAGCAGGAACTGATAGAGGTTCCATGTGGCTTTTTGCAAGCAGAAGCAGCAGCGGGGAGATGCTTCCTCTACATCGTCTATCGAGAAAGAAAGCAAGTAGTGCACTCTATGCCCACCAAAGACATCAGCCCTCTGCATTAATCCCTGCTGTGGCAAAAACTGTCAGGAACAGGGAATTATGGCATCCCATGACCTAGGAAAATGACGTAGCTCCTGATGCTCAATCTTATTGGCCTACACATTAAGTGAGACTTCAGTGACAAGGCACATGTAGAGACATAGCCAGCAGGTCTGGACTTGGAAAGTGCTCCTTAGCTAACTTTTACCACAACGGAGGCTGGAAAGTGCCCCACCGCCTGCTTCCTGGCTGTTCTCACAAAGCCCAGTCCAGCAGGGTTCAAAGGCTGTACTCAATAAGCCAAGCGGGGGAGCTGCAATTGAAACAAGACTACAGCAGACATGTAGAGAACACTCTCAAATGGAAAAAAAAGTTGATTTAGAAAAATGGTGCCAACAAAAATTAACTTAGTCTTTAACACAACAGAGCTAAGGAAAAGAAGTCCATCCTCCTAGGACACTAGTAGTAGGAGGGGTTATCCTGGGCTGGCTTAAAGTGTTTTCCTCTAAGCAGCAGTATAACCTAAAGGTTTAGGACTTCCTATGTCCCTCAATAGACAAAAAATAAAAATCCTTCGGTTGTATCGTTTTAAAGGTAATACAGAACCGTTCTGTCTACAAGAAGATT
>NW_017307513.1:498368-509027 GCF_000935625.1 Nanorana parkeri
TATTTAAGGTACAGGGCATTTAGTTTGTTAAGTGCTTTGTAGGAAATGACTGGCATGTTAATTTTCTTTCAGAAAATTTGTATCTCGATACTGATGATCCTCCAGCTACTTTACTGCCAATTTATGTCTACATGGACATGCTTCAATGTCCCTACTCAAATGTGATTTCTGATGTCTAATGGCAGAATAAGTGGGTAACACAGCCAAACTTTTGCCATTCAATAGCGATCCATGGAGCTGCCATATCCAATTTAAAAAGTTAAGGCTGCTGAAGAGGGTAATAAAAAGACAATCAAAGGGCTCAAGTTTTACCAGTGTGACTTTCCAGGCTGAAAAGAGCAGAAAATCATTGTTATAAAGCTCCAAAAACATAAGGCAACACAAATTCTGGCTTGAAAGCAAAAACTATGTAGTTACCATCCTAACCATGACAGAGCTTTTGAATGCAAGTATTGAAAGCAGTGCTGAACATATTAACGAAAATGCTAAATATACCATGTGTTAATAGAATTTTGGTTTTCATGCTTTATAATAAATGAATACAAACCATTGTTGGGTATGAGTTCCATATCCCAAGGGCTCATCTTCTCTGTATCACCATTGTCCCAACTGAAAAATACAGTCAATTGTGTAAAATGAAGACAGCTCATCACTATAAACCAGACTACACACTCTGAATTTACGGCCAGATAGTCCTTTTAAAACTAAAAAACAGGACAAAAAAGGCAAAAAAACAATGGCTTGTCAAAAGCATATGAACAGATTACACAGGGATCTTCAGCCAAAACATGTAAGGCCACCATACTGTTACAGAAGCATGGAGTACCGTTTACAGTTACAGCCATTAAAAGCACTTGATGTTCCTGTGGGACAATCTGAGAGTGTTTGAATCTTATTGATGTCATCACCAAGTATAGACTACACTTTATAAATTTGAGCTGATGTGGTCAAGATGGCCAAGTAACACAATGGGAACTATAAGCTGATATGTACTTTTCTACTTGGAAACTCACTGGACTGTGCGGACTGTCCAACCAAATTGGGGTTTTTTGCTTATGGTTGTAATGTTTTGCTATCTTGTAAGATAGTACGGAACAAATGTATTTACTTTATTTAGATATGGGAAAGAATGTACAACCTAAAAAAATTCAAAAAAGAGCATCCAATTCTAAGAATAGACTACACTAATTTGTATACATTAAAATAAATGAACACATTTACATAAACATAATATTCAAGCAAAACATGTTGACAATTGGTAATTGTGTAAAATTGCTTACCAGACATTGTAGCACTGGAATAGACTGTCTGGGTACTGCAACTGTAGTGGCTCCTGACTTTCTATAGTGCCAAACCACCAGGCATCATCAATTACTGAACGAAATCTGTCTCCTACAAATCAGAAAAAAAAATCTATTTTTCTGGTATTTCATATGAAAGCATTACGCAGCAGGGGGCAGTATCACAACAGTAATGACACTCCAAGCTCTTTTCTACAGAACAGTTATTTTCAGACTTTAGTCAAGAGGATCTCAACCCTTACTAAAAGCCAAAGGTTTTGGGTTTTTTTCATTATCTGACAAATTGTAGCGAGGTGGGCTGAAAGGAACCAAAAGCCTTCCACTAAACCAGTGTAAAGCACTGTAGTCTTCTTAAATGCATGAGGGCAGCACAATGGCTTCGTGGTAAGCACTGGGGGTCACCAGATTGAATCCCAGACAGGACACAATGTATATGAAGTTTGCTTGTGCTCCCTGTGCTTACATGGCTTTCCTCCAGGTACTCCAGTTTCCTCCCACACTTTGAAGGCAAGCTGGTAAGTTAAATTACTTCTGTCTAAATCAGACCTAGTGTGTGTATGTATGCATGTGAGATAGGGACCTTAGATTCTAAGCTTCTTGAGGGCAGGGTCTGATGTCAATGTACAGTATAAAGCACCGTGTAAATCGTCAGCAATATATAATATATAAATACCTGTACTCAAAATGTAAATAATCGTACGAATTAGCAACACAGTTATGGCCGTCTCTTGTGCAATAAAGTGTTTGTGACAGCTTTGTTTGTTTGTGACAGTCCTGTGTGGCTGTATTCCTCACCAAGGGCTACAGTTCATCTGAATTTATTGCGGACAATATGACAGATGGGCAGCCTCAGGTTTCATTCTGGCACAGTGCAACTTTAGAGCAACTGAGGGAGGAATTTAGGACTCAAGCTGTAACCTTGTAGTAAATGTGTTGCACAATTGCTCTCACTGCTCAGTTTACTATTGCCTTGATGGATTACAGAATTGATCATTTTCAAACATAGAAGTGAAAGAAATTAGTTTATAATAAATTTCATTAGAACAATTAACACATATACGTGTACAAGTATATGGGGCAGCTATATTGGTTTACTACATATGCTGGTAAGAACTAAATACTTTTTTATAGTCTCTTATAACCTGAAACCACTACGGTGCTTCTGGTAGCTCAAGATTTAGGCTGCCATAGCTTTAGTTCACAGAAATGTTTTAATCTAGGAAAAAAAAAAAAGTAGGTACTTATTTTTTCTATAGCGTTTTTGATAATATCAACAGGTTATCTATTGGTTCAAGAAAAGTGTCAATTTTAATTCTAGATCTAATTTAAGGAGTACCAAAGCCTACATGTAGCTTTGGAGACAAAAAAATAAAACAAATCAGTATATTAATTTCAGGAGTCATTCCACCAATTTCAGATGAGTTTCCCAGGCAAGGTGCATGCTACACACCTTTTTGTTATTACTGATAACATATAAACTATGCAAATCTCTCTTCAGCTTGAACTACAGAACAGAAAAACCAGGTTGTACAGGTATGTGCGAAAACAAAGGCAACCAAGTTTGTTGCAGAAGCTCAATACCTGTTTGTGGAAACATTAGGAAGGATATGCTCAAATGCTAGATACCTATTAATATGTTTCTTACTATTATTCTAGAGTAGCTTCTTGTACATACCAATGGTCCATTGCCTACGTCTGGCTTCATCAAACTGCAGTCGAAGAACTAAAAAATCGATTACATCTGGCATGTCGTGGTACCTGTGACAAGAAAGTATATGATCATAAACTCGTGCATACATACCAAACCCAAATGCTTCACCACTTTAACACAAATTGTAAAAAGCTGATCACCTTATTGCTAATAATCTTCTGAAAAACAGTACCTGAATCAATAGGCTGTGTTCCCCATAGCAGTCAACTGACTTATACCTCTACTTTATTATTGTGCATTACTACGAAAGGGAGAAAGTCTACTGATCACTGTGGACAAGGTCAACTGTTTTTGTGGCGTCTGCCACAACAGTTGGCATTGTCCAAAGCAAATCAGTACCCTCAACGTTCTGAAAACTGTCTTCTGGAGGGTGGCTACTTTTGTTGCCCATAGTCTCTTTGTACTTTTTAAAATAACATTCCAAGCTCACTCCTGTGATGGACTACAATCTCATGTTTAGTCTACTCATTTGTACTGAGATTGTAGTCAATCATGGGAGTGAGCTTGGAGCGGTGGCCACAGGTAGGTAGTGTCCGCATGAATTCAGATAGGATTTGAGGACCTACAGCTGACTGATACACAAGTTACATTTTTGTTAATTGAGTACTTGAATGCATTTTTAAAATTTAACTCCCGAGTTAAGTGTCACTTTAAGAAATGTACTCTATACCAGCAAACACATATAAGAGATACGTGTTGTCCACCATTTTCCTCAGTTTAATCGGTGCAGGTAACACAAATACAAGTGAAGTCCAGTTACAAATATATCCAGACAGCCAACTTCCCCCAACGCTCATTTCAATCTCTGAAAACCCCTAATAAAATATGTATATAGTTTTCTACTACCAACCCAATTACTACAAACCAACAAGAACTAAATTTACTCACTTCATTGTAAATGCTCCTCCAGTCAGTTTGCCAGTATCGGAGTCAAGGAAAGCAAGTTTAAGACAACAAAGAGTTGGTAAACCAACTTCATATTTTATCCCAACTATCTTCATAAGTTCTTGTTCCTTTGAGAATAGAAAGCAATTAAATGAATAGAAAATTCCAATGCTTACCTTCGGACAGCAAGAACATATGTATCCTTATTCTCTAATTTGTAAAAGCAAACCTCTCAGGAATCATATCTATAAACTAACTGCACTGCTGAAAGTGTAAGCCCTGACATTAAACCGCCCTCTTTATTCTAAGACATGTCCCAGCATTATGTTTTTATTTCACCCTGTTCATGTAATGAGAAACAGCTTTGATTATAATCAATTAAACATGGGCCAATTTGTACTGTATGTATGGAAGGGATATTTTTTTTTTTGGGCTCTGCAATACATTAAAGTGATACTAAACTCAGGAGTTAAATCTTGAAAATGCATTCAAGTAACTTAATTGTGCATCACTCAGCTGTAGATCCTCAAATCATCTCTGAATTTGTGCTCACACTGTCCTTCCTTCTGGAGGGTGGCTACTTTTGTTCCCCATGGTGTGTGTTATAAAGTGGCCACTGCTCCCAGCTTACTCTCGTGATAGACTGTAATTTCAATACAAATTAGTAAACTAAACGTGAGATTGTAGTCCATCACGGGGGAAAACCTGGTGTGGTGACTACTTTACGACACACACACAGGGACCATGGGGAACAAAAGTAGCCACCCTCCAGAAGGAAGGACATGGTCAGCATGAATTCAGAGATAGTTTGAGGATCTACAGCCGAGTGATACACAAATAAGATATATTTTTGTTAATAGTTAAGGTACTAGAATGCATTTTTAAGGTTTAACTCCTGAGTTTAGTGTCACTTTAACTGATCCTGCTGATGTGCTGCAAAAGCCTTCCTGGCGCACCTAGAGATCCCCCTCCAATCCAGGAGGTGCTAACTAAAACAGATCTCAACCTCCTTGATTTAGAACTCCCCACAGAACCCAATAAGCACACTAACACTCCATAACAAAACTCTCAAAAAGGTTTGTTGGAGGTGCGTTAAGCCAGCAAAGTCAAGTGTGGTCTATTAAAGTCAAAACTATTCCCACAGGAGGAAAAAATAAGGCATTTGAAATGTTCCCATTTCTTTTTTGCTCTTTGTAAGCTTTGAGTGCACAAAAATTGCAATAGGTAGCAAAAAAAAAAAAATGCAAAAGGATTACTGGACAGAAAATTCAGGTGCCATTTTGAAAATACTGCTCTCCACCGAGTTACCTTATCATTAGATATCCTATCATCTGTCTCCTCAAACTTTTATAAATTTCCTATGTGAATTATTTTATAAAAAATATTTTTATTCTTTGTGTATAGCAACCTAAGGTTTTTTTTAACTTTTATTTGGGTTTACTAGCATGAGGTGGCCTATAGGTTAAAACTTTTTATATGGAAAAAAAGGTGACTTCTTTAAAAACTTACCCTCAACTCCATTTTATGCCAGGGTTGTTTCTTGGCATTTATCCGATAAATTTTATTCTTTTTGGCCATTTCTACATAGGCCTCATGCCCCTGGCGAAAATAGTATACCTAGACAACGCAATATTTGTATTAGTTATACACAATAATAAAAAGTTAAAATCGATAATGTGAATTATTTTATAAAAAATATTTTTATTCTTTGTGTATAGCAACCTAAGGTTTTTTTTAACTTTTATTTGGGTTTACTAGCATGAGGTGGCCTATAGGTTAAAACTTTTTATATGGAAAAAAAGGTGACTTCTTTAAAAACTTACCCTCAACTCCATTTTATGCCAGGGTTGTTTCTTGGCATTTATCCGATAAATTTTATTCTTTTTGGCCATTTCTACATAGGCCTCATGCCCCTGGCGAAAATAGTATACCTAGACAACGCAATATTTGTATTAGTTATACACAATAATAAAAAGTTAAAATCGATATAAAAGGAAGCATAATGCAAAATCAGCAGATTATAATGTTACTATAATAAATGTCAAAAAAAGATCCAATAACATTTCTAATTGCTTAACGTTAATATAAGAGACAGCTTATAACATGCTGGCCTGAATGCCAATACGGACAGCAACAAATCCAAGCACTTACTGAACATTGTTTTTAAAAATTGAAAATTAATAGTTCAAATAGGGTCAAACATGGGGACTAGCAAATGGTAGATATGTATTCCTGCTGTTTAAAGTTTCTGGTGGGCTTGAAAACCCAAACACCAATATACAATTTGCACAGTAAAACAAGTTTGAAACAAGTGACAGAACTTCAAATTTCACCACTTGGTAGTATATCATCAAAGGTCTGTGCTCACAGAACTCTGCTTCTGAAAAACAGACCCCTGATATCTCACTTTTAAAATAGAAAAAGAGATGGAGTCCTACATTTTTTTTCTGCAGGAAGCCTCTATACTGATCCATAAACTGAGGAGATAATATCAGTTACTATGTCCACAATCATGAATGAACAGGAAGTGATGTAGTGCACTCCCTGTTAATTCATACCTAGAGACACAGTAAGCTTACTATGTCCTCAGTTATTTACAAACGCTCAGTGATCAGTAGTGATCGGTGAGTGTTTGCGCTCAGCTCTCCATCCTGACTGCTCCACCTGCCACAAGAGGCAGAGCTCTCCTCTCGCACCCCCCTGCTCTGCCTCCTGACAGCTTCTCTCCTCCCTGCAGGGTGCCGGCAGCTGGATCGGCTCTGTTTCCCCTCCCCTGCCAATACAGGCAGGGGAGAGCAGCGAGCATTGGAGGGGACACAGACCGGTGCCCAGCGGGGAGGAGAGAAGCTAGGCATGCGCCGCATTTTCGCCAGATCTTGTACTATCGGCATTTTGCCCATAGTATCATTTTCAGCTGAAATGTTACGCCAGCCAAAATTTCGGGGCATCTCTAATAAATATATATAAAAATATATAACATTTGCTGAATATTTGTTCTGTGATCAGTGACTAAAAATATTATAGCCAGCAGGACAGCCCAGCATAATAATAATAATAATAATAATAAGGATAGCAACGGCAAACTAAGTTTCCTTTAAGTATGTCACCATTTTTTATAACTCGTAGAAATTAGGATTAAGTGTATCTATACATGATGCACAAAAGAGTAAAGTAGTACAAACCTGTAAGTCCCTTAGGGGTTAAAACTAGGGATATCCTGATACCACTTTTTCAAGATAAAATACAAGTACTTCCTGTCATGTACTTGCCGATACCAATTACCGATACTTTTTCTTAAAGGGACAGGTGACATTTTAAAAAAAACAATAGACTAATGATTTTAGGCCAATTTCTTTATGATTATGAAGAACTTTATTGAAGACTGTTTTAGAACAATAAAACATTTTTATTTGCTTTCACACAGCTACAGTGAAACTACATATCCGATCATGCATCTGCCTCTGGGATCATTTAAACTATTCATGTTTTCAACCACGATCGTGTGGGAACGCCCGGGCTGTATTGCAGCGGGAAACCATGCGATCTGCCTGGCGCGAATAGAGTGCCATTACCGTGATCGGCGGTGGTGTACGATTCCGTGACCGCCCAGCCATCCGCTCGATTCCGTGCACGATGACCGGGTAGTCCCGATACCGATGCTAGTATCGGGACAATCCCTAAGTAAACCAACTGGACTGGTGTCTAAAAGTTTTGACCCACTGACGCTGAAAAATTATGCAGCTCGGCAATTAGCATTTACAAGGAGAGGTGTCAGCAATAGTAGCCTCCATGCTTCTTTCATGACGGGTTTTCTTTAAAGCTGAACTCTGGGCAGACAATGCAGTTATGTGATGTAGAACAGGTAATTAAATGTATGTTTTTAAATGCTTTAAAGAGGAAAACAAAGAGTACCTCATCACCCATCTGTGGAACAAAAGGACATCTCCTTGGAACGGTGTCAGTAATCCACGCAGAAGGCAGCCACTCATCAAGGTTTAAGCCTTGCTCAGTAAGGGCTGCAACTGCTAAACGCTGTAGGCAGAAATTTAAAATCATTTAACTTATGTTTGAAAAGAAGCAAATTAAAAACAATAAATCAAATAAACACAGTAGCTGTGATAAAGCTACTTCAAACTAAACTGGGAAGTACAGCAATGGCTCATCAAAGTAACTACTGTATATTTAAGCACTACCAGGCTATCATGCATTGCCAAATAAAGTAAAGAAAAATGGCTTGGTATAAATCATTGTCAGCAAAACTACAAACTGGTGCATTTTTTATGAGTACACAGAAACATGAATCGAATCATTGCCTTTTGTGAGTTTTTGAGGCATCAAAAACAGTACAGTAAGTCAGCAAGTACATAGGTGGAGGGAGAAAAAGATCATATTCCTAAAGTGGATGTAAACGTCTGGGTTGGCAATTGCACCTGCAAACAGACCGTAGGCCTCAATGGACTGCAGGACCTGAATATTTCTCCCAATAAATGTGTAACATATTGTGAAGAAATATCACTGTATTGAATAGCCGGTACCAGGAGTAGGGCTGGGTGTTCTAAGGCTACTACTAAAAAAGCATGTTGCCTTAGCACAGGTAATACAGGCATAGGTTATACAAGCAAGGCAGCATTGGCCTTGTCAGCTCACACTATACATGGTCACTGTGACAGACCAAGGCAGTGCTTTATACAACTGGAGCAGAAAGACTACCTCACCTTTTGCTTCCTCTCTTTTGGCTTCTTTTTCTTTGGTGATGCAGATGGTCCGTCCTTTTCCTCAGTTCCCTTCTTTCTTTCCTTTTTATTCTGCTTCTGTTTAAACTTTTCAGCCCCTTCTTCATCTTCAGAGCTGCTCTCTACTTTTTTGTTTTTAACTTTAGGGGTCTTCTTTGGTGGTTGTAGATTGATTCCAGCATCTGCAGTCCAGTCTGAATAATCACTAGAGTAGTCACTAAGAATGAGAATTAAAATATTTCAAATGTGTGGAAAGGACAAAATTACACAAACTGATCATGCTGCAATGGAAACCTGTCCCAAAATTTTTTTCAAATTACTGAATTCTTAAAGAAAAATATTTTTAATTTTACCTCCCCACTTCAAAAAGTTAATAAAGTTGGTTATAAAAAAAAAAAAAGTTTAAAAAAAAATAACCATTAAAAAATAGTCACATAAAAAGGGGGGGAAACGAAAGAAGGAAGAAGAACACAAAAAAAAATGTGTCGGGTGTGCCTACGTGCGAAAATGACAAAAATGACAATTGCACTCATTGTGCCGCACATGTTACATATCACCACGAACGTCGTAGCGCGAGCAATAATTTTAGGGCCATCGATCACTGATAACACTAAACTGATAAGAGGTAAAAGTGTCGCCTATGGCGAATTTTGGGTATGGGAGTTTTTCGCGGACGTGCACAATTTAAAGGCTTGACATGTTTGGTGTCCCTTTACCTGACGTGACCCCATCTTTTATATTTTCCCCTAAAATGTGGGTAATAATAAATGTTTCATAATATAACGCAGGGAAAAGTTTTTCAACATTTTCGGTACTTTTTTGTATAGTAAAAAATAAAACCCCCGGGGTGAATAAATACCACCAAAAGAAAGCTCTATCTGTCCCCCAAAAATAGTATAAAATTAATTTCAGTACAGCGCTGCATGACGGAATAAATGTCAAAGTACCGCAGCGCTGCATACTGAAAAATGGCCTGGGCAGGAAGGGAGGTTTTACACCCGGTCTTCAAGTAGTTGAATTGGAACACTTTTTTTTAAAAACTGGATTTTTCACCCACAGTAAAATACTTTTCTTAAAGTCTATTTAGGGACACAGAATTTAAATAAAGTTGGGTTATATTGACACATACAGGAGGATTGGACACTGGCCAAAACAAATAAAATTGTAGGCCAGCCCCCCATATAACCTCTCTGCTACCCAGCATGCTTCAGTTTTGTGGTAAATTAGTACCAAGAGTATGAACAGAAACAAAGAGGAGTGGGACCCGAGTCCTTCAATGGACTCTAAGAACATTTTTTTTACAGTGAATACAAAAATCCTATTTTCTTTCCGGTCCACTGAGAGACGAAGGAATTCAGATACAGTCAGGACATCCAGTCCGGCTATGAAGCAGACAACATAGCAAACAGCCAACAGGCCCAAAGTGAACAAAAACTGGGGATTGCATGTGGCTCAAAAGATGCCTAAGGGATTAACATCCAAACTTGGCACAATATGAGGCTGAACCACTCACATGGCAGAAAGAACAAAACCAGGTAGTACACATGGCACGTGAACTAATTCTGTCCCAAGTGCCCTGGGACAAGCCCCAACGGCAAACCTGTAGGAAAATACCGTGCCTAATCTGAAGAAGCTTTGCAGAGTCAAAGATCTATAGACATTCTTGACACATTCAAGGAAGCATTTTCATGAGCATTTAAAAAAAAAAAAGCCTGAACTCTGTTGAATAAATCCACCAGGGTCATTAGGGCATTTCCCTGTTGCTGTCAGAGGGTAATTGAAGATTAACGCTAGACTGTTCATCATGCAGACAGCCCAGGGTATCACAACGCTCCCCAACTGCAGTGCAGGATCCAGAATGCACTTTAGTGCATGCAGCACTCCACCATCTTCAGAAGCAACCAGTTGGCCCCGAAAATATCATATTTAAAGTGTATTTCCACTCTTGCAGTCAAATTTGAGAAAAATCCACTATTTTTATTTGCTCCCATTCACGCATGACTACAAAAAATTTTTTTTTATATATATA
>NW_017307513.1:509684-516905 GCF_000935625.1 Nanorana parkeri
TATATATATATATATTTCTTACCTTTAGATGTTTCTTTGGTGAAGGCCAGAATCCAGGCTATTACAAGCAGTTTGAAAGTGAAAGTAGAGGGACAAACTGAGGGACAGGCTGAGCTTCTCATTAACTTGCAATGCTATTAAGTCTAACACTTTGTTAGGATAGACAGCATTCAAATCTAGTTTACAATGGAAACTGAAATCTGCCAGCACAGTACAGACAGAGTTAGACTATTAGAGTAAACATAAATTCACACAGCCTCCACCGTAATATTACCTAGGGTAAGTAAAAAGCACTTAAAATGTAAGCAGCAATTTCAAAATATTTTTAAGTTATTCTTTGTGAACGAAAACAGTTAAATATAAAGTTAGTGTTATTCCAGTTCTGTTACAAATGTGGAAATACACTTTAAGGGAGAAGCGTGGGCAGGACTAGAACCCAAGGTTTTAGCCACATCAGGATCCAAACTGTCTGTTCTGGAAGTCCAGAATGTAGTCCAGGAAATACGTGTTCCCAAATAACGTGATCTTCCTGAAGGTGTGAAAAGAAGTTCCTAGCAGTTCCATGATTAGAAGACCAATTAATTAGCCTAGACCTGATCCTCAGAGGCAGACCCCCCCAAACCACATCCCCGGAACAGCAGAGAGAAGGGTTGTGGTGGGTCAAGAAGACACGTGAGAGAAGGGGGTGCTTCAGAGAGGGAGGCCCCTCACACCCTTCTCTTCTGCAACAGTTTAGAGACTGATAACAGTTGAAAGACTCCTTAATACGTGGAGTGACATAAGGGCACTGTCAACCTAATTAAAATAAAACCTTAGTAATAAAGCAAAATTCATGAAATCGGGAGGGTTAGTGTGTTGCCTACCTTGAACTGCTACCCTCACTGTTCCAATTTGGTTTATCTTCATCATCTGATGTAGCACCGCTTGCCGCTATTGCTTCACTTTCACCATCTACCTCCTACCAAAAAAAATATATAAAAATGTGTAATGTGTACTGTAGACAAAGAATAGATAGGGAAATAACACTATAAGATGAAATGCTTACATCTGATGAGCTATTTTCATTCTCCAGGTCTTCTGCTGCCCCTGCTGGCTCTTCCAATGCAGCTCTAGTGCAATAGTTGTGCTGGCTAGATAGCGGTTTTCTTGAATCCCCAGGTTCAAGTATCAATTCATGAGTTTGATTCTGCACAAAAAAGGTGTGCTTAAGTTCACATATAAATTCCAATAAACATTCTGTCGGATAAACCTTTGAGTATAAAGGTATTTCTCGACTCTCCAAAAAAAAAAAGACCCGGGTGCTTTGGCAGCTGTATGGGATTTTCAGGCCCATCAACATTTAACAAGCACTGCTTCTTGCCTGCGTTGGTGTATCCACCTCCAAACATAGCCACACACTTTAACCCACAGTGCAATATTGGCTAATGAGGCAAGCAATTTTCTGTCTGTGCCAACCACAGAAAGCAAAGGCCAAACTGAGCTTGCAAAAAGCAGGCACCAAATTCTCTTTTGCATCCAGTCCCCACATGAACACAGCCTTACAGAAGCAAGCAAACACAATTGAATTAAAAAAAAAAAAGTATGTGATGTATATAAATAATCTTTACAGATAAATGCCAAGCACCAAATATGACAACTAATAAGAATTTTCATGTGTAAAAGGTACAATCAATAAAACAGCAAGACCAGAGCATAAGCATTCTAACATTTTGAATTTCTAAAGCCATTTCTTTCTTGGTTTCAAGCGCATTTTTTGCTCCCCGTACTAAAACATATCTTTCAGAGGTTACCCTAAACATAATATGTCTGTTGAACAGGGATGTATGAATGAATGTGTCACTGTGTAGCCAAGGCTCACCTTTGAACAAGAAGCTACTTTATTATCTCTCACACTCACACTATGACTGGGTACTATTTTCTTTTTCTCCTCTGCTTTGTAGAGATGTATTTCTTCTTGACCTTTTGCCGTCCTCCATTCTTCCTGTTTACTAGGAATAAAATGAGAAGAAACTTAGCAATATGTTTTTTAAGCTTAATAAAAAACAGCATATATACACCATTATGGCAAGATGAATAAGATGGCATGGAAGAAAAAGCAGTAAAATGTTTATACTGTCTGTAGAAGTTCAACAGTAGAAGTTCTAGAGCTTCTGAGTGAAAAGCGTGAACGATGTTGTTTTGAAAAGACTTTACCTGGCTACTCCAGGAGAGAGTTCAGGAACCACCACTCTCCGACTCCAAGCTACTAGATCCCTTTCAGTTGCAATCTCACTGCGTGGAGCATTGCTGTGCATTTGTCGAACACCTTCAATCTGACCACTGCGTCTTAAGCCAATATTAGGTGGAGAATGAACTTCTGGATTGGAGCTTATTGAAGCTGTAGGGATTTAATTAATTGAGAACGCATGAATTACACTGAGTATAAATCATTTCTACAAAGTTAAAAGGTGTAATATGATAGCCAGAGATCAGTATAATTGCAAAAAGAAAAAGTTGCTTTTACATGATGCCATTAAAGGCAGAAAAGTAAAGAATCTCTAAGGGCCCACTCACAGCAGATCTGTTGCGATATGTTTTTCAGCACATGCTAATGGAAGGTACCGAAAAATGAAAGGGTGTGAATGGGGCTAATTCACAACGCTCTGTTCCATCCGTTGTTACATGCACTACTTTTTTTTTTTTTAGCACAACTTAACCCAACAGATTCGGGGTGAGCTAGCCCCATTCCCACCCATTCATTTTCCGGTGACCTTCCGTTAGCATTCATTGAAAAATGGATTGCGTCCTAAAGGATCAGAAAGAAATGACGGTGCATTCACACCATGATCGGAAGGAAATTGCAAGTCAACACAAGGTCCAATGACTTGAAATTATACCTTCCGATTTCATTCTGATCTGTTGTGATCCATTTAATGGATGCTAATGGAAGGGCACTGAAAAATTAATAGGTGTGAATAGGACTAATCCACATTGGATGCGTTACGTTACACTGAAGAAAAAAAAAAGTGGATGTTCTACTTTTTTAGCACAATGTAATATAACACAATGGAACGGAGCAGTGCGAACTAGGCCCATTCACAACCAATCTTTAGGTGCCCTTCGGTTAGAATCTGTTGAAAAAAGTATCGCAACAGATCCGGCGTGAATGGGCCCTCACTCTGCAAACCCAATTGGGAGCAAGATGTGGGCTCTATTTTTTAGGAACAGTGGGATTTTATTCCATAAAATACGTTATTTTGAATTACCAGTAGGTGATCAATATGCTAATACTGCTATTACTAGACTCCTGTTTTTGGCAAGAAAGTTAATAGAAAAGAAAGCACAACTCTTCCTCTCCCATTCACTCTCCAGATGTTGATAGATTTGAGAAACAAACGTACCAAAAAACAAAATTTGATCGGATATGTTCAGCCTGATTATGTACGCCTGAAGTGGCACCAGCAAAGCTCCTGCTAGAAAGACTGCTGTTAACATCTCTTTTTTTCATTCAGCCTTGCTCAAGGTCGCCATTGTGTCGGTCATTATATGGGTCCAACACATTGAGATCATTTGCATGGTGATAGCACTAATGTTATTGGATTAGGTTAATTTCCCCCTCTTGTATATTGTATTGTTTCCCCCCCACCAGGAGGCTTACTCCCTCACTGTATGTAAATATGTGTTCCTTTGTTTTTTGTCTTTCTTTAAGGTTACTGTGCGATAAAACTAAATTAAAATGGATGTAATTTAAAACAAACTGCAGAAAACCACTTCAGATTTTAAGAATAAAAAAGCAACTTATGAATGTGACTAATGAATCAAAATGATACTTGCCTCTTGACATGCGACTGTTGATGTTCCCAGTGACTGCATTTATCCTCTGGTCTTGTTCCTGCTGAAGCCGCTGAATAAGACTGTCTAAGGGACTAACTTCATTATCTGCTTGCTGACTGAGGACTTGGTTCAGCCCTATGAGCACAAGTTAAGAATTTTAAATGTATTAAGCAAATATTCTATGCAACTCTAGTTTGACGTACTCTATAGGTGACAATTTACTATAATCAATGAAAGAAAAGAGAAAAAAAAGGTTACGACACAACTACAGACTGCAGCACATTTCCTAGGTATAATTCTGTATTGTTTTGATGTTTCAAGAAGGAGCCATAATCAATTCAAATTTACTATGTACCATAGGAAATTATACTGATGCAACATAGAAAGATGCCTAGCAACAGTAAATGCAACAAAAGCCATATACTTGAATACTAGTTAAAATACATGTGGCATGGGCATGAAACCACAAAACACTTCAATTACACTTCCCTTAATTTTAAACTATCCTTACTCGTATGATCATTTCTTTGCATTATTAAAAGTACAGGTGTACTTAAAAAAAAAAAAAAACCTCTCTCCAGTCAACCTGCTAGAGCTTTGTCTGGTGTCGTTTTCCTCCCTAGACCAAAAAGAAGACCTAACATTTGCCATGCGAGGCTAGCGCCACTGCAAGCTTTAAGAAGAAAATTCCTGAAAATGCACCTGATGCGGTAACCCCCATTTGGGGGATGAGATATTCGTCCCTGCAGTTTTCACGGCCAGGCACTAAGCGTTGATATCGTAGTGGATGAGGATTGCCATCTACATCCACCAAGAATGGCGGTGGCATAAGGTGTGGTGCTTGTTGTGTTTGTTCATCCAGAACATAGTTGTTGGCATCACGAATGAGAGGCCGATAATCACTGTGAAAGAACATTTGATCTGCTATCTAGAAATGAAAGACAAATACAAGGTAAAAATGTGTTCATTTCTAAAGGTCAGCCACAACCAAATAAATATGATTAATTCAGCATTACATGTTTGACATAAACAAATTCCATATGGTGATTCAACTGGAGACCCCATTACCAGATTCCCCCTCCAGAATCTCTAGATTCATCCAACTGCCACAGCCATTACAAACCCAAATGGTAGTTTCACACGATAGCATCGTATGCTATAAAATATAATGCAGGGCACTTTATTGCTCAGAAGGAAAGATCATTATGCTTACACCATATGCTGAGGGTAAAAAAAAAAAAAAAAAAGAGAGAAGAGGACATAACTGTTAGTCAGTTTTTGTAAACCTTTTAGACGGCAAGTCTCTCTTTTTTATCAGGTACTTTTCAGATGACAGATACAATCTTAATTTAGTAAAACCTGTAGGGCTGCTACACAGGCATTTCAGCAGTAACCACTTGGATCAAAGAAGAAAATACTTGCACTGTGGGAATAGGGTGAAATTAAACACATGATAACCTGACAGTGCGGATATTTAAACACATTTTGAAAGTGCTGGAAGCCACAGCCATCGGAAGAGGCAAGTATGGACCCATAGGAACAGGAATACACAGCTAATTGTACTAAGGGGGCTAGGATGATTTTTTTTTCTCTACACAAGGTTTCCAATTTAATAAAAAACAAAGTTACTTTTTGAATAGCCATTAGGTCATGGTATGACAATATACAAAGTTTATAATTTGCCAACCTACCTTGTCATATTTGCTACTAGAACCAAAGCCAAAAATAAGCAGATGACCATGCGAGTCTGTACAAGCAAAGTGTTGACCGTCTGGAGAGCATTTACAGTCAAACACAGCTCCATGCCCTTGCCCTTCAATCTGTTAAAACAGTGAAATATCTTAAGATGTTTAAGTGATAGAGAACAATGTCTTGAGAACAATGTCTTCAAAATAAAAGTCATCCATGTATTAATAAGAAAGCTAGAGGTGGTCTATAGCAATTAAAACAAAAGAAAGACACATACAGCATAGGCTTCCTACCAAAGGTTATGAAAACCTTTGAGCAACTCTGAACGCTAATGGGCAATATGTCCATCACACTTAAGGAAAAAACACTCAATATACAAAAAAGTACACAAAGCAGGATTCAAAAGTGCAGTATGTCATGCTTGGGTAACTGTTTCTTGATGCAAACAGCTTACTATATTGCAATCTAAACAGCAGAAAACATTTCATATTTAGGGCCCATTCACCCAATCCAGTGTGTTCATAGCCCTGGATTGTACTGGATTGCATATTCAAAGCCTCCTCGTGTTCTGGGGCGGGAGGGGGTGTGGTGGTGCCATTCATGTCAATGGCACTGCAGACTGCCTCCCACTCGCAGTTCGATTGCCTGCACCAGAACGGGTGGTACAGCAATATATTTTTTGCTGTTGCACCAGAACGCAGGGCATTGCTGTACCAGTCCTGTGTGGGCCAGCGCACTGCAGGCAGGAGTGTCCGCAGTGCCATTGACATTAATGGCATTACCACGCCCCCTCCCACACCAGAATGTAGGGAAGTTTTGAATATGCAATTCAGTGCGTTCTTGGCATGGAAACGTGCCCTAAATGCACTGGATGGTGTGAACAGATCCTAAAAGCCAGACACAGCTTACTTTGCTAAAAGCTGACAATGTTCAATGCATTCTTTAATAACATGCATGTCTCTACAGAGCCTGACCGTAATCAAAACTTCTCAGATGGTTTTCTGCAAAACGCAGTGTACTAAGGAACATAAGCAAGATGGTTTATTATCGCACTGCTTTTGTTTTCAGTCATTTACATGTTATCTAATTAGAGCAGGAACATGTAGTGGAGCCAATGTGTAGAAAATGGATAAAGATGAACCTTAGCCTAGCCAAGGAACTGGCATAAACAGAAATAGAATATACAGGACTACATTCAAATAGTATAGGACTACATTCACCAAGTTTATTTCCACATAAGTGCTCAAATCATGAGTCACCTACAGCCACGTGGTACAATTGTCACTTATCTAAGGAAGGCTTACCATGTTAAAATAAGATCGAATTTTTACTCCTCGGGCTAGATCCCACACTATGACATTGCCATCATGACCTGCAGAAAACAATACTCTTGGATCAAAGGGATGGGACTCGAGTACAAAAACTTCATCTTCATGCCCCTTAAAAGTAAAGAAAAAAAAAAAAAGTTGAAAAGCCTTGCATCAAGCAATGATTCATAAGTTAAAAGTAAAAATGAAAGCTTTGAATATTTTACAGTTCATTTTTCGTTTAAAAGACAAATCATAAAACAAGTTTTACTTTGAGATGCTGTCACTTTGTCTAAGCTATCCATTTAGGTGAGAAAACATAAAAGCTAAAAGGGGGATGCAGCTGAGAACACACAGGCATGACAGTCTATAAAAAGGTAAATTCCACCTTTAAAAAAATATATATAAATAA
>NW_017307514.1:0-22237 GCF_000935625.1 Nanorana parkeri
GAGTACGTCTAGCCGCCGCCATTAGCAAGCTCCGCCCCCCACAGAACAATCTTTCACCAGTTGGACTGTCCAACCATCATGGACTGTTTATAAGCACTGTTAATATTTGCGAAAGTGCACTTACCTTCTCCAAAAAGATGCGTTACAAGTTTAGAAAGTGTTTGCTTCAGCCGAAACTCCAAAAGTTTTACAGCTTCCAAAGTGTGGACTTCTTGCTTGTTAGGTGTTCGAATCCCTTGCTCAAACAACTGACAAGAATCCATATTTTCTACTTCCGAAAACAGCTAAACAAAAAAAAAAAGATATATTATCAGAAGAAGGTCTGATATAGCAACTAGTGCATAATAATTTTTGATAACTTTCTCTTTAATAAACGTTTTTACAACAAGAGACAAGGCACAACAATCAGCCCCGTTTGGTACTGATATATGTACATAGAAGGTCTCGTAATCCCATGGCAAAGGCAATGCACATTATTTCAACCAATAAAGTTAAACATAGTCCTTGACAGTGCAATATAATGTAATATATAATTATTTTTGCTAGTATCACCATCCTAAATAATGTACTGTTACTATTTATTGTACGAATAAGAAACATGTGGGTTTGCAGAGCCTATATACCATGTTTCCCCGAAAATAAGACACTGTCTTATATTTTTTGGGGCTCAAAAAAACACACTAGGTCTTATTTTCTTATTTTTTTTCTTTTTAATGTACAACAATCCACACTTATTCATGTAGAAAAGTCTACATGTATTCATGTACACAAATATGGTGATCAGGGCAATCAGGGGTGCCGAACCTTTCAAAGAGCAATTTGCTAACCAATCGCTGGCCAGAATGAGCGAAGCGCACTTTCACTGTTGCTTCCTGACAGGCGGAATGCATTTGGTATCACTCTGCCTGTGGCAGGAGCCGGCGCTATAGAGGAGGCATCGGCTTATGCGGCTCTGCTCCCTCTGGTGCCGCCTCGATTCCTCTAGCGCTGGCTTTGTTGGCACTAGACATGTTGGCACTAGACATTCGGACGAATTTTCGGAAATTCGGACATTCAGATGTATCCGAATTGCAGATATAACGAATGCAAACGAATCCGAATTTCGGTTTCTGAAATTCGTTAGTAGTTCGTTCGCATGTTCGTTTCTTATTCGGTTCGTTTGTTCGCTGCACAAAGTGACATTAGAGAAGGAGAAAAACATTTTTTCCCCCTCAAATGTCACTTTGCTGCAACTAACGAACGAATGAACGAAACAAAAAAGAAACAAAAATGAAACGAACGTTCGAACGACCTACCGCTAACAAATTTCGTCCGAATCCGTATTGACTTTCACACCCGAATCCCGAAAAACGAAATAACACAAAATCCGAATCAAAACTAAATGAAAAAAAACAAATTTTTTGTCAGTGCACATGTCTAGTTGGCACCACTGATTCTCTCCTGCCTCTCCCTCAACTCTTCAAGTTCCCCCTTATGCCACCACCGGCCCTGGGAATGGTCACAACTAGGTCTTATTTTCGGGGTAGGTCTTAAATTTTAGCAATTCCCAAAAAATAGTACTAGGTCTTTTTTTTCAGGGTAGGTCTTATTTTCGGGGAAACAGGGTATCTATCTATCTATATATAACTGAGGGATTTTGCTTAGCCCTGGAACCAGTGTATGGAAGGCTGGGGAGCATGATTGCCTGTCTGGTGAAAGAAAGGCACCTGGGGCAGCAGTAGGTTGCTCCCAGTTTGTTGGCTAGGGATCCTATATGTTAGTGAGACGCCAAGTGGTAAGGGTTTATGTTCATGATTTCTTTTTGTTTCTTTTTGTTTTCTGCTCCTGTACATAGTGTATACACTGAGTGGCCAGATTATTATGACCACCTGACGTTTGTAGGCAAATTAGATATAATTTTGCGCTGAAGTTGCTAGAGGGCCAGACCATTACTGCAATTGGTTATTGCAACAACCCATTCACTCATAAAACACAGAAATGCACTCTGAGGATGAGCTGATCAGCATAATAAATGGTACCGGATTAAACTCAAAACTTAATTCCTCAAACATTTTTGAGTTTAATCCGGTACTATTTATTATGCTGATCAGCTCATCCTCAGAGTGCATTTCTGAGTGCATTTCTGTGTTTTATGAGTGAATGGGTAATTCGGGTCCTGAAGATGGCGCACGCGGCACAGGTACTCGTTTTATGTATTGGAGTATTTGCACGAGTACGAGTACTCATGCAAATACTCTGTATCGCTGCCGATACCGATGCTTGTATCGGTGCATCCCTAATAAATAGGGGAGCAGATTGTTTACCACGACAGTAGAAGTGATTTTTTTCTGAAGATATGGGTAAACAACGCGATTTAACAGCCTTTGAACGTGGGATGATTGTTGGCGCTCTGAGCCATGGAGCGAGTATCAGCAAAACAGCAGAATTAGTTAAATGTTCAAGAGCAGCTGTTGTTAAAGTGTTTAAAGACTGGACAGTCAGCTGAAAATCTGGGTCTGAACGTGCGAATTGTGGCCGTCATCGACTAGTCAATGTTAGGGCAGAACGGAGAGTGGCAAACTGGTACAAGACAACAGAAGGGCAACAGTGCAGTGTCAGATTCCTCGCATCACCATTCAAGTCATCTCGTGGAGTCATCTCGTGGCCCAACGTAGTACTGATGGGGTGGTCATAATAATCTGGCCACTCAGTGTATAGTCTGTGTATATTAACTACACATATGCTTCATCAAGGACTGTTTGTTGTGCTTGTTTAAAGTGTTGTGAACTCCTCTCTCATCATTCAACTCATTTATTTTACATAGAACATAGCGCAGTCCTGCAATGCGTTATAAAGTTTCATTGTGGGAAGGGATTGCTCAGACTACCTACTACCTATTCATTGTTTCTTTGTAGCATGAAGGTGATCCTAGCAGGGAGCATCTGTTAGCAGGGTAAGCAATGGGCCCTGGGGAGGAATGTGTGTGTGCGCACGCACACACGCACACATATATAAAGTATATTGAACACAGGGCTTAATGACTGATAACTGCTGAATAGATTCTATCACATGTTTCTCATTTGTATGTATGAGTGGTTTAAATTAGAACACATTCTGTTGCACTAATTTAAACAGAACAGCTAAATGATTTATTCAAACCCTTTCCTGTAAATGCAGTAAATTATGCTTTAACCTGGACATAAAACCACAGTGGCCTTTTCTTTACTACTATTTAATGTAAAGTTAAAGCTGCTAATGATAAAGGCCGACCCAATTTAAGATGTTCATGTATTATACGATGTTCATGTATTACATGATATATTTTATAATAAAACTATGGTAAGGCAAGGGTGATTTTACCACGTGATCTCTGTTGATGGATAGGATCTGAGAGGAGACTGATCTGGTCCTACCCTTTTTCACCTGGCCAACACTGAAGAGGTGACTACAACAGCATTTTCTCCAGAAACCTAAACCATTGTATTACTCTCTAATACTTTATTCACCTCAGAAACACTGTTAAGAAAGCATGAAGTTGACATTTGAATATAGGTCCAACTATAAAAATTTGCTGGTTTACCTATAAGCTTAGTAATCTCTCAATGCCAAAAAAAAAAGATTTCTGTACAGGAATGTGTGACTCAAGCCTCTCCCACATGGCCAAGCATCTCCCACATGGCCAAGCATTCACAAGTTCTTGTGTAGAGGTTTTTCAATAATTTGGAAAATTGATGAAATACATAAAAAGACCCCCCGAAAACGTAGCAATCTTTATATCAAATGTTAAGCTAAATTACACTTTGCCCCCTAAAAGGTTATGTGGGGTGAGAATCATGGGTCAGAATTCTGGCCAACATAGGCCATGGCCTTGGAAAGCAAGGCTATTAGGGATGACATGGAGCCACCCAAACATCCTTTTACTAACACCTGTACAGCGTACAGAAGACAGAGTTCTGTACAGGTTAAAAAGTGCCTCCCATTGGCATTCAGCATGGTTCTCATTATTATTATCCTTACAGTTTGATCTTTTTTTTGTTGGTAGTAAAGAGTACTGTGTACTATCAGTTCATCCACTATGAATCCACACACCTGGAACCAAACTCCAAGCAAGTTAAGGAGAGAGTTTTCCTAATCTTCTAGGCATGGGTTCTAGGTGTACTACACACAGCAGGTAAACTGTGTCTTGTGTCCTCTCTGACCCATCTCAGCATTGCTTGTGTGGCTATGACATCTGATCTCGTTAGTGTGATTCTAAAGCTAGCCATGCACTGTGCGAATTTTGGCCAGTTCTTGATAAGCTGGCTGAAATTCGCACAGTGCGTGCCCCCGTCGGCACCCTTCTTCTCCAGCATCCTTTCATCAGAAAAAAAAAAACAGATGGAAAATCTTTAGGTGAACAGTGAGGGCAGCCAATCCGCTGCCATTACTGTTTGGGTATTCGGACCATGGCACACCCACCGCTATCAGAATACAAAGGGCACAGTAGGAGATTTGTATAATCAGCATGGATAGAGGAAGCTGTTTAGTTTATTTTTTTCGACCGCAAGGCTGAATGAAAAAATATAAGTGTATGCTTAAGGATAGCCATTCAGCAGAGATAGAGGCGGGGGTTTGTGACATGTGACATAGGTGAGCTGGCTTTGGGGTGTAGGAAGTATAAATGCAGCCCTGGTGATGATCGCAACTACAATGGTCAACTCTAATCTTCTGTTGCTACTCATGGCAGATCCGATCTATGTGCAAATAGTAACACCACTATCCATTGATTTAAAAAATCATCTTTTTTAAATCAACAGATACGATGATTTCAAAAAGAGACTTGGGATAGTGATAATTAACTTGCAGAATATTTTGGTTTTGCTTTATTCTTTCCTCCCTGCTGTGCTAAGCAAATATAATTACTACGTAAAAATCTTACACTGTGTTCTAGCAAAGATATTAGGCATTCACATCTTTTGAAATATGATAGAAAAATACACTTAGGTTATGTAGAAGAGACATTGCTGCAAAAGTGAAGATTATTGAACTTGACAAGCAGTGGGATTTTCTCATCCGCTACACCACAAACCAAAAAAACATCCTAATCATTCGAAAAGCTATTGTTTACAGGAAGGATATAAGTGACACCACAAGCCTATTGATTTTAGCATGAACAACCATTTACATGTTGAAAAACCATAATATAAAAAAAACACATGAAAATATTAAAACAGTTAAAATGAAAATGTAGCAATTTTTTTTATTGTCCTGGGAAATTATCCCAGGACTACGGGGGTCTGACCGACATCTACATTCAAAAGGGGTCAAGGAGTAAAGAGGTGGATGTGGGTGTATGCTTGCGTAAGGGGACAGAGTGGGAATCTCAAAGTAATTGAAAAGACTTAACACCCGTGGGGGTAAAGTGAGAGTAGACATCACAAAAGCCATGCTCCCTCCACCAGTGAAAACCTTGAGAGAGAGAGTCCAAAGCAGGAAGAAAAGAGAGCGGACGGGAAGAGCTGCAGCAGAGAAAGAAAGGGAGAAGAATGAGAACCAGAAAATTGCACCAAATCCCAGATTCAAAGAGTGTGAGACATAGCAGGGCCAAACGACTTAAGACGAAGGGAAGGGGGAACCCATAATAAGGATTGGAAGAGGAAAACAATCCAGAAAATCCAATAAAGCCCAACCCAGAATCTCAGCCAAGTCACCAAGACGGGCTAAAGGAGTGATATTCACTGCCAAATAATATTTATGGATCTTTGGAACTGCTAACCCTCCAACCGATTTAGGTGCAAAAACAATATGCTTGCCAACACGGGGCCTGGACCTACTTCAAATAAAATAAAAATAATAATTACGGTAGATAGGACATTTGGACAGGGTGGATACGACCAAACCAAAAAATAGGGTAATGGAGCCAGGAATCCAGTAAGGAAGATAAATGGGAAAAAGAGAGGCAGGAAGTTGGCTTGGTACAAATTTTTGTAATGGGGTCAAGGTTATACCTAAATATGGCAAGGTCGAGAACCAACAAAAAGGATAGGAAGCCTGTAAAGAGGAAAGCAACGACGAACCCATCGAAACAGACATGGCGACAGATTTGGACTAGTTGACACGGAGGCCTGAGAAGGTGGCGAAGGCGTTCAGCAACCCAAACAAATTTGGAAGAGAAGTGTGAACTAACGGTAAGGAGAGCAACATATCATCAACAAACATGGAAAGTTTGTAATCATGACCCACAAGTTCCAGTCCCTTAAAATCTAGATTGGTAGGAATGGCTTCGTTGAGGGGCTGCAATGTCAAAATAAAAAGAATCGGGGACAGTGGACATCCCTGCCGAGCGCCCCTACAGATAGTCGATAGAAGGGATTCAAAACCATAATATTTCACTCTAGCCTTTAAAGCTCTAATCCAGGAAAGAAAATGGGCACAAAATGCTATAGAACCAGGAAAGGGAATCAAATGCATTTGATATATCCAAAGATCCCGGGAGCAGAGATGGGCCTGGTGTATCGATTGAAGTACTTTGCAAATGCAGTCACCCACTTGGCACCTAGGCACAAAGCCCACCGGATCCTTCTTACTAAGGGAGGACAAAAAGGTATTCACTCTATTGGTCAAGATCTTGGTCAAAAGCTTAATGTAAAAAAACTAGCTATTTTTAACATTCCTACATCATTCTTCCACAAATGTAAGGGGTTTTCCACCACAATTTATATTTACTTATTGCTGTGTTAGTTACTTGGCACCTAGGCACAAAGCCCACCTGATCCTTCTTACTAAGGGAGGACAAAAAGGTATTCAATCTATTGGTCAAGATCTTGGTCAAAAGCTTAATGTAAAAAAACTAGCTATTTTTAACATTCCTACATCATTCTTCCACAAATGTAAGGGGTTTTCCACCACAATTTATATTTACTTTTTGCTGTGTTAGTTGCTACTTCCTATACCTCGTGCCTATAAAAGACAAGAATCCAAACCGGTTGTTCTCTAGGGTTAATTGGTGTGGTTCATCTAGTCTAGAAGCAACAGACATGTGCAAGTAATCTGACTCTGGAGTTCTAAATTATAAACCATGACATTTATTCTATTTAGTGTTATATGAATTTCAAACTAGAAACATGATATGATGTCAAACTTTGGTTTGGGTGTCACATCTCACCCCAAAAAAGTATGACATAACCTTTAGGATTTGTTGTGAATTTACCTGACTGGTCAACCCATAACTGACATACACTTTAAAAAGAAATGAGGAAAAAAACACAATCACCTTGAAAGACTACCATGGAGCTCCATATATCTCTAGCATTGATGGCTAAAAAAAGATTTATATATTTATTTACCTACGTTGTATTACCTATTTGGCTGGATGTACACAACAACACTAGTATAACCCTACGGATAACAGATTGTATTCAACAGCTAAGTACGCAGATGAGACTGATCTCCATAAGAGTTAGCTAGACTTAAATATTCACCTTCCTGCATTCAATTGTTAATGTAGGTTGGATACTAGTGCATACATACTTTGACCGGAAGACCAAGTACACATTGCAAGCTATTGTTTTTCAATGACGTGATGATAGAGGTCTCAGGACTTAGCTAGAAATCCTATATGGAGGTTTCAATATTAGATACTACTCAGTAGGATACATAGGGGTTGATTTACTAACCTTATAAACACACCACAAACATGTATACACCTCTATAGTGTGTTCCCTCCCAGCATGATCTATGGGTGGAATCTAAACACCTTTGTAGTGTGTACACACCCAGCAGGTGTGTTGTGCAAAGCCAAGCATGAATTGCAAGGTGATGTTGTGTAAATTAGCTCTATGTTGTGTTGCTTGCGTTGATGAATGCAGGGATGTAAATGCATGAGCTAACCATTTTTGTCTAAACTGTGAAGCAGCATTATATATGCATCATGTGCATGATTTTTCCATATATGGCATTAGTGGAAATATGCTTTTAGAGACTTTTTGGTTGATAAATAGGTTTTGCTGTGTGAAAATCACACGCACCTAGTGCGTGCGTGTGTTTAGGTTAGTAAATCATCCCCATAGTGTCACAAAGAGGAATGGGGTTGATTTTATCCATTAACCACTTCAAGACCAGGTGTTTAGACCCCCTTCCTGGCCAGGCCATTTTTCAGTATTCAGCGCTGCGATACTTTGACTGACGTTTATTCCGTCATGCAACGCTGTACTGAAATACTCCGATCCCATGTGACACAGGCAACATGCTGATCCCGGGCTCGCACCGGGCACTGTGGAGCTCGGGATCAGCGGGACAACAGCGGGGGGGGACCGCGGAGGGGGACACCCGATCGGCACCCCATACATGCGATCGGCCGGCTCTACAGCCGGCGGATCGCATGTATATTAACGGGCATCGCTGCCCGTTTTTAAATACCGGCCATTTCCCGCGCACGCAAGGGGGCGTGTCTGAGCGGACGTCTAGAGACGCCCGCTCAGATCGAGAGAGCTCCTGGCCGGCAGTTTTTTTACTACGGCCGGCCCGGAGGTAGTTAAATGGGTGCTGTGTGTATGATCACATGGTATGAAAAATTAGCTCAAGAAATCAGAAAGAAGAAAAATAAAGTAATAAAACCACTATTTGCGAACTCATCTCTACTAATCACCTTCAGAAAATGTTCTTTTCTTACTGAAAACACTATTTTACCACAAATCATATCTAATTAGGCTTTTTTGTACTGGTTACCCAAGCCTTTGTTGCAACTGCCTTAGAATTCCTGCAAGTAGTTTCTAAGGCCCTTATAAGAGAAATCAACTGTCAATGCAGATATAAAAATAAAAAAAAAGTGTTAAAATACTCTGCTTTTATATACGTCCTGTCATATCTTTGTTTTATTACCTTTGTTGACTTTTCTGTTACAGTATCCTAAGTTTTATTCTAATTAGAGCCAATGTCATATTCAGTTAACACTGTTTTTATTTTACTTAAAGCGACATTAAACCCTCAGATTTTTTAACATAAAACAATACTGTAATCCATGGTTGTTTCCCTTCTCTTTGCTGATCTTCCTTTTAAATCTGTATCTGTTCTCATGCTCTGCAGAACTTCTGTTTTGCAGCAGACTGCCTTGTCTCAGGAATGGATACACGGTGTCTGTGTATACGTTTGTATAGGCCTGTAACTTGAGCCAGCACTACAGGAAGAGGCCCTGAGCTGAAAAGGAAAGTTCTCCCCAAGCATGAGAAGACATGAGGATTTAAAAGGAAGAGCAGCAAAGAGAAGGGAAACAACCATGGATTACAGTAAGGCACACATTACAGTATTGGTTTATGTTAAAAAATCTGAGGATTTAATGTCACTTTAATTTTATACACTGGCAGAGGGCTTTTGAAAAACAAAAATGCATAAAGTAAAATACTTTGCACTGTGTACACCTAAGTAACTAGTGCAGATATCATAGGCATGAAATGGTTAGTGTTCCACAAAAACAATAACATTCTTTAAAAATCTGTTGTCCATCCAAACCATGAATGTCAGTGCCTGCACCAGATTCAGGAACCTGTTGGAAACAGGTACATTAGTTTGGCACAAGTACCGCCATTTACAGTGTGGAGGTGCACTGAGGCAGAGTCTGATATAATCACAAACTCAGCGTCTCTGAGCTCTCCCCTGGCCACTGCATCTGTCATAGAGACAGGCACAGCAACTTAGGACTCTGCTAATGTTTATAAAATCAATATTTTTAGGAGGAAATACACTAAAATGGATCTTAGTGCAAACACACACAATATAATGTCCCATTTTGTCTGTAAAATATAAAAGATGGGGTTACATTGGGTAAATAGATACCAAACATGTCAAATGTTTATTGACAGATGTAAAAATATAAAAAAATACAGTACCCAAAAATGCCCATAGGTGACACTTTTAAAGCCTTCCCGCTCATTAATCTGAGTTAACAGTGAGTGATAGCCCTAGAATTATTGTTCTCACTTCAATGCTTGCGGAGATATGTAAACATGTGTGGCACGTGGCACAATTGTCGTTTTTATATGTAGGCGTACCTGACCCCTGTTTGCATTTGTATGTGTGTGTACGCGGGCATGAAGTGCTTGAACTTTTTTAATTATTATTATTTATATGTCCCTTTCATTTTTTAAAGTTTTTTTATAAAAATAAGTAAATGTTCCTGTCTGCTTTGTCCTGTCTCTTAGCCCAGAGGAAGGTGAAGTGGAAATCCCCTGAAAAGCGTTGGCTTTTATAAATATATTTCCTATCAAGATTAATAAATCTCTCCATATAAACTATGTGCAGCGCTCCAATCAATAAAGTATGCAAAACACTAAAAACATATCAATAATTGTGGCAAAACAATACAACTTAATGTGCATCAAATTGTGCATACAATTACAAGTGACCATTACCCACAAACTAAGTGAGCAATCTTTGTCAGCTTTTCAGTGAGCACATAGTTCCACACTAGTGAATAGTATCCTGTGCAATTATAAACAATATTTATCAACTTTTCAGCAAACAGTCCCAAAATGGTGAGTGATATCCCGTGCATATGATATTTAAATAAACTCTTCCAGGTCAGTGCTCTTCAGGTATTCATACCCTCCTCTGCTGGTTTGCTCTTATTCTCAGGCACTCTTCCAATACAGGGCTGGATGGCTCTCAAAAAAATAAATAAAGCAAACCTCCATAGTGTAACCCCGTATTTTTATTATAAGAAATACGAAGAATGCACTCACATTAGGAAGACAAATACACAGCGCATAAATATTGGCATGAACACAGCTAGCAGAATCTCCTTTCTCAAAGGCTGGGTAAGTTGTGGCTCCATCATGCTTAAAGGAGAACAATGGGGTCAGTGCTTTTCCCCATAGTTCTCCTAAGCGCTGGAGGATCGGACAGGGGAGGGGGGGATCCCTGCAGGGAGCCGTGAGTGACAGTCATGGCTCTATGCAGGGATAGATCGAGAAGTGAGCGAGCAACGGTATGTGTTCGCTCACTTCCTGATCTATTGAGCCGACCTGTGACAATTTCATTGTCACAGGTCGGCTCGAACTATGAGGTTGAGTGATTTTTACTCGCCTCATAGTTCTCCTTTAATACACACTGTGGTAACCATGGAAACAAATAAACAATTAAACTTTTCTCCTACTCCACAAAGGGCCTGCTCACACCATGTGCAGCCCAGATGCAGTCCGCCCAGTCCCAGCCAAGGCTGCATATCATAAAGGCCATCACCAAGCTAACATTCAAATACAACACAGAAAGGCTTCCCAAACGGTTAGCACTATTTACAAAGGACTATCACACATAAATAAATAACGAAATAAATACATATATATAAAAAAACAATTTTAAAAACATATATAATAAAACTGGACTAATTGTTTACTTGTGTTTCTCTTTACACACTGCAAACCAGCGGAATTTAAACAGATACATGGTTACACCAGCGTGGATCTATGATGACAGATCTCAAAGCACAGGGAAAAAAAAGGAAGCGTAAACAGTTATAAAATAAATAAAGCAAACCTCCATAGTGTAACCCCGTATTTTTATTATAAGAAATACGAAGAATGCACTCACATTAGGAAGACAAATACACAGCGCATAAATATTGGCATGAACACAGCTAGCAGAATCTCCTTTCTCAAAGGCTGGGTAAGTTGTGGCTCCATCATGCTTAAAGGAGAACAATGGGGTCAGTGCTTTTCCCCATAGTTCTCCTAAGCGCTGGAGGATCGGACAGGGGAGGGGGGGATCCCTGCAGGGAGCCGTGAGTGACAGTCATGGCTCTATGCAGGGATAGATCGAGAAGTGAGCGAGCAACGGTATGTGTTCGCTCACTTCCTGATCTATTGAGCCGACCTGTGACAATTTCATTGTCACAGGTCGGCTCGAACTATGAGGTTGAGTGATTTTTACTCGCCTCATAGTTCTCCTTTAATACACACTGTGGTAACCATGGAAACAAATAAACAATTAAACTTTTCTCCTACTCCACAAAGGGCCTGCTCACACCATGTGCAGCCCAGATGCAGTCCGCCCAGTCCCAGCCAAGGCTGCATATCATAAAGGCCATCACCAAGCTAACATTCAAATACAACACAGAAAGGCTTCCCAAACGGTTAGCACTATTTACAAAGGACTATCACACATAAATAAATAACGAAATAAATACATATATATAAAAAAACAATTTTAAAAACATATATAATAAAACTGGACTAATTGTTTACTTGTGTTTCTCTTTACACACTGCAAACCAGCGGAATTTAAACAGATACATGGTTACACCAGCGTGGATCTATGATGACAGATCTCAAAGCACAGGGAAAAAAAAGGAAGCGTAAACAGTTATATTAGAAAAGTGGCTTGGTTTTCCCTGTTTCGGTTAGAAAGGATTTTGTTAGAAATATATTATAATTTTTCCTGTTTATGCTGTATTATCTGTACCAGATAAACAAGGAGGGTGCAGAGTTAAAGTGACACTAAACTCATGAGTTAAATCTTAAAAATGCATTCAAGTACCTTAACTAGTAACAAAAATGTATCTTATTTATGTATCACTTGGCTGCATTTCTGTTAATGATGAAGGTACTTGAATGCATTTTTAAAATTTAACTGTTTGGATAGCATGGTCATTTTTTTTTATAAAATTCAAAATGTTATTACTGCCTCCAAAACAGCAGGTTAATGTGACATCTGTCTGAGAGGGAGAGGAAAAGCTGAGAAATCTCCTCAATGAGACACAGCCAAAAAAAAAAAACCTAATAGACATTCTAGCCGTTCCCTATTCTATCCAAACCGAAAAAAAGAATACAAGTTTTGGATAGAGAAGCACTTTATGTGCAGTCTATGGTGTAAGAAAAAAGTTAATAGAAAAGAACACTATTGACACTGTTACCTTTTTGGAATCTTTTAAACATGGGACAGATGTTTATCAAAGTCCTATCCATGCAGGCACGTAAGAAGCTTTGCATGTTCTTATTGGCGGTACAAAACCGTGTCTGAACAAGCAATTTTCCAGTACATAGCAGATCTTTCTCCTACAGCTACAGATACCTTAACATACATCCTAGTCCCATCTTTACATTAAAGCAGAACTGTGGCCAGGCTAAACACATACAAATATTTAAGTATTCTAAACAACCAGTAAATAAAAATTAAAAATAGGACTCACCTGACCCCTGTAGCTGCAGACACTGAGGAGCAAATACTCCTAAATGCCCCCAAGAGAAACAATTAAGTTTTTCTAGACAAGTTTCAGGACCCTGCTCTCTCCTTTTTCTGGTGTCCCTGCTCTATGTTTTTTATTAAATTAGCAGGCTGGCAGGCTGCCAAGTCACTGCTGGGAGTGAAAGTAAACATGCTTTTTCGCTGTAAAGTTTTAGGATGAATAGCTTCACTGTTCTTAAAGCTACAAAGGCCATCAAGTACTTATTTTAAAGCATACTTACTGCTTGTTAATATGCAATTTATTTAGTAGCCTGACCCCAGTTGTACTGTAAGCCAAGCAAATAATGTTGGGTGGTAATAGTATTTACTATGTCAAGTGATGTGTCATTACCTCATGGTTTGAGTACAGACGAACACCTTCCATCTGATGAAAAACTGGATAGTGGGTCCTATCAATCTCATCGCGGCGATAAACATCTCCCACAACCAGGAATGCATCCAGTCCAGAGTGCATCAAATCCCACTGATGAGCTGATGTGTGAGCACGGAGCATGTGGAAATGGTTCAAATAATAATTGTCTCCTTTTGTTCTACTTGGATGGTCCAAAGGAACAAGAAGTCTGTCAAAATTTTGTTCTGTTGTGACAATGGGACACAAATCGTCATAGACTGAAAACAGAGGGTTTTCATGTCGTCCAATATATTGCCTGTAAAAATGTTCCTTGATTCTTTCTTTGATCAGCCACAATGGATGGTAAGTCTGGTTATGTATCTTCCGTCCAACCAAAGATAAGATTTTACTGGTAACATTTGTGTAATCATCTCTGGGAAACTGTCTACGAAGGAGCTCCACTGAACTAGGAATGTCTTTGGATGTTTTAGAGGTTAAGGACCGTAAACTGTCATGCTTTAAACATGATGTAATCCTAAGATTATGAGCCTTTGCAGATCTTGATAATGTTGAATATTGAAGAACTATTTGCAGTGCAGAGCCTAAAAAAAAACAAAAAAAAAAAAACATTTATAAGTCTTAAAGATCACTGTTAAGAATTATTTTGCCAAAGGGGTGCATGTAAAAATGCAAATTATTTCAAAATTGACCGCAAAAATATACATTATAGTGATAATTTTTCCACAGCCATACCAAATACATATTAAAGTTGAACCATTTGTTTCCATTCTCAACAGATCCCAGGCATAAGGATCTTGCCACATGTTCTCCCATGACTGATCACAATCAGCACAAAGCTAAACTTCTCATTCCATCTGCAGACACACCTCTCGATTTTGCTCAGCCTTACCAAAACTATTTCTACTTACTATAAAATCAGTTTCTTTAAGTGAATTAAGCGATGCAGGATCAGTAGTAATTCTAAACCAGAGAGATGTCCAAAAGCAGAGATTAGCGATCAACAGACAAATTAGCGATCAACAGACAAAACTAAACATTATCGGCCTACAAAAACAACAAGAATATATTTGGCACTGCCTACAGCTCACAAAGCTGCCTAAAGGACCCTACACAAAAATCAGGCATCAGATGAGGCCTGAACATCCACATGGGAAAAACTTAGAAAATGTGTGAAAATAAGACCAGGTGGTGGCCTTACAAATCAGGGGAACAGTTGCCTAATGCCAGAAGCCCCGGAAGCACTCATAGATCTAGTATAATACACCTTTACAGAAAAGGTGGAACCTTATCTTTCAGACCATTGTATGATGATCTGCCAGAGCCTCCTGGAGATGGGACCTTCAGGAATGACAAAATTGCAATTTGGTTTCTTAATGTTGCCCATGGCAGACATATAAACTGGAATACACCAACCACATTTAGAGAGAAATCTTGTTCTCATAAACAGGAGCTGGACAAAAGAATAGAAAAATACTCTCCTGATTAAGGTGAATGGCTGAAACCATCCTAGGAAGGAGGAAGGCCTTAGGCCTCAGGCCTCAATGACACCTTATCCTTGTATAAGACTAGAAAGGGTTCTTTACAGGACAAGGCAGCAAGCTCAGAAAACATGCCTCACAGAGGTTGTGCAGGGGGAGCCACATGAGAGGCAAGGGGGTCCATGGCCACTGTGACACAGGTACTGTATGAGAACACCTCCGGAAGTAAGGACCACTTCTCTGGGTGCAGACACTGTTGACTGAGATACTCTGCCTGCCAACTGTCTATATGTCTTGTGAATGGCAGAAAAGGCTGGAATGTGGAGTTCTGCCCAGGTTAGAATTATTTTTACCTCTCTGCCCACAGCAAAAATTCTGGTTTGTGCTCACAACAACCAGATTGCTATAGAACAGGAAGGGTTAATAGCCAGAAGTGACCAGCACAATACAGACGGCAGCAAAGACTATGTGAAGTGAAACCCCACTATCAGAGTAGCAAGGTTGTGCAACTTCACATTTAGCAAAAGATGAGCCTCTTGCATGAGCTTGCTCTCAAGGTAGTCAAATTTATGACTTTACATATATGATAATATCTGTACTATTACGCCAAAATTTTTGGAGACACATTTAGCCCACCGGTATTCATACAAAGAGACTGTCACAATAGATTTAGCCTCTACTATAGAATAAAATAATGTATTTGTGCTTTAAACCTACTAAAATGTTAAACATGCAATAAAATATTAAATTTTTGGAGACAAGAAGAAAGCATCTATTGTCTTGAACGGATTAGAAACTGGAATAGCATAGGTAACAAATACTAACATATTAAAAGCTGTAATGAGCAGGATGGCATTAAACTCTTTCATCCTTCACCTTTTAGAGGCATTAAATTAACATTAGTTCATCTATCCTGTTGAGGTCACTCAATAGGGTGCTTTTCTGTATTGACTAGGTTAAAATAATACATTTTGGAAATGATTGTGCATTCATTAAAAGGACACAAAAGGTGAAAGTTGGAAAGGTATCAGGGCTTAACAGTTAAAAGTTGCATATACACATGTACATAGTGATATACATAGTGATTTTTAGCAATATGATGCTTAGAGTAGTAAAATTCCATGCCCATATATAAGAAATAGTGTAATCAAAATAATTAATATAACACATATTTCCTTGAATATATATTTGCATATTTAAATGCATAATTACAGTCAAGATGAATATTCATTCATTACTGCACACATAAAGGGAGATTTTACCTTACTTCCTGTTTGATGACTAGAACAGGTAAGCAGAAACTCCCTAAAGAAGTAAAAGACAGCAGTAAAAGCCCTTTTTAAAGTGTCCATTTGCACCTCTCTGTTATCCACTTTCACATTATCCGCAGTGAGTTAAAGCACATGCATTAATGTCAACTGCATTAAGGCAGTCCTTTCAAAATGATTTGGCCTGCCACCATACCCTAACATGCTTAAAAATGCACATGACCTTTTTTCTCTAATGCAACATGGCGCTACAATGCCTTAGTGTATTAGGGTGCCATTCAAAATGAATGGCAAAGCAAAGCATATTACATCCATTATCATAGGGCAAAGTGTAAACAGCGTGCTAGTGTGTCCTAGAGTGTTTTCAATGGCGTATTTGTCCCAAATAGGAAGATTCCCACAAACAAAAGGTGTTAACCCTTCCTCACTCTAACCGGAATTAAAAAAACAATTGGTTGGGGTTCCATATTGAGAACAAAGTTTTAAATCCATAACAAATTCGTATTCATTAAACTCCTCTTCTCCACTGCCAATATGGGGTCAATTCAATACGTTACATAAGAAAATGCTCAGTAACTGTTTTATCACAATAATTTCATCATTAAAACAAACATAAAAAATATTAAGTGGAGTCTTTTTTGTCATGAAATAGTTATTAAGTCACTTAAGGGTCTATTTATAAACAGAGTCAATTACCCTCCAAATCTCTGAATGCTTGTTCTGTGCAAAAAGAGGCAAAAACAAATGTTCTTAGTATAGTATGATTGTATTGTATAATGTGGTACCGCATTATGGCCACTAGATGGTGCTGAGCAGTATAGGAAATAAGTATTTGTAAGTGTGTGTAAACTCTTATTTTATGTTCAGGGTGTTTGGCATCACATCTCACTGTATACAGTTTTCTTAAGAAAACATTTTTTTTTTGTTAAATTGTTGCAAAGTTTGTTTTTTGAAGGCCCTGCATGCAATAGAATTTCCTGTTGCAGACTGACAACACTAAGGCACTGCCTCACAATTAGTAGTAGCATTGTCATGAAATGGTAAATAATTTCTCAACAGTCTACTTAAAGAACCTCAGATCATCTCCTGCCTGAAAATAAACCATGCCGTAATTTAAAAAAAATAATTTTATACACAAAATAACAAAAAAATATGTATCCAATATGCATGCAATATATACAACTAATCGTGTATGCCCATAGTAAGATAATCTACACGCTACGGTGCTAGACTTAACAGAAGCAGTCCTAAAATACTTATAATGACATTACTCCATTCTGTCAATAAAGGTGGACTTGCTGACTCTGATACATAAAATAAACCATTAATATGATTTATTATTCCATAGTTAATTAAAACGCAGCTAATATCAGTTACTGTGCAGTTCAAAAAGTAAGTAGCTTCACAAGATTATCAAAGTAGTCAAGGATTTTTAAATAGTGTTTTCCTCACTTCAATGGAGAACCATTAATCACAATGATATCGGGAACAGCATCTGAAAAACAGCTACATTGGAGATGATTACAAAATGGTTTACCGTTAAAAAATATCAACAGTGTTGACATTTTGTATGATATGAATTATGACACTTTAATAACAATTTCACCTAACCTTACTTGTTTCACTGATTTTATATTGTACAAAATAGTCAGCCCTTGTAGGGAAAAGAATACAATTTTTATACTTATCCATCGAGGTACACAGAAATTAGGGAATTCTGAAATAGATGGGTTATTTGCCACTGTCTTCATGAGCTTTGGACGCTGGCAAATAGTAAAAAAAATATTGAAGGCCAGCCCTCATACTGCACTGCCTTTAACCATCATTCCTTATTTTTGGGAGCAAGCAGTACACAAAGGCCATTAAACAAAGAGGGGCGGGACCTATGTGCTTCAACTGAGTTGAAGAAAAATATTTTACAGTAAGTACAAAAATCTTATTTTCTTGATCGTCCATTAAGGCACACAAGAATTAATTAAGAAACAGATGGGATATCCAAAAGCAATCCAAGTGAGGAGTGGGCAACAGCCACTGCTTGATCTAAGATAGAACCAGGAGCGGTCTGAAACAATCAGAAGGACCAATAGACTAAACTAAAATAGAAGATTTGAAGTTCCTAAAAGGACAGGTGAACTGTTAAAGACCCAGGGGAGGTCGCAGAGAATCAACATGATGCTCAGACCGCACCTGCATAAGCTGTGAACGGTTGGAGTAACATAATTAGCCGAACGAGGAGAACTGACCAACAAGAAGAATGGTCAAGAAAGAGGCAATAGAAGGTTTTCCAGCTTCAAAACAGATCCCTAGGGTAAAGTTTTACACGATCTTTCGACCCTAGGCATTAAAAACAAAGAAAGGTTCCAAGAAGAAATAAGGATATCTAGGATAGCCATCCAATCGCATAGGGGATAATCAAGATAGAGATTTATCTAACATAATACCCCAAGGTGAATGGCCAAGGATCTAAGGAGTTCTTGACCATCCACAACATCAATGAAACCACAAAATTGAACAAATCATGCAAGAAGTACCCCACATCAAAAAAGGCTGGAGTGGGAAGAAAACCAACCTATACTGATGCAGCAACACCAGAAAATAGTAGGACTGGCAGAGCTGTCCACAAGGACACGCAGCAGTATCACTAGAACCTAACAGGGAAAACCCCAGGCAGGGCCTATCTACCTGATCCAGGACATGGGAATGCAATTCCTCTGACCCTTCAGGATTCAGAACCTTAGCCAGAGATCGTCTGATTTAGGACAGGAGCAGAGAAGGGACACTTTAAAGGAACTTCCCATAGAAGCTGCAAATCAGCCACAATAGGAGGAACCAAATAATCCAAACTCACAAGGATCCCTGGACATGTACTATCACCCACAGTGTGTCTGCACAAGGGCTGCAGAGTGATCCATCTGCTGAAAGCTAAGGGAAAACCAATCCCTTCAATAACGGTTTCTGTTGTGCCTGGAGCTAAAGTACACCTAAGTGTACAAATCTTAATTCCCAGAATGAGGACTACATAATGGAGTGGCCAAGAAGGCTAAAACAGTGCCTCTAGGGGGAACCATGCTGTTGAGAGCAATATCTTCAATGTCATCCAGTGTAGGGACCAGGTTACTCACCCAGTGACAGGGAGATTTTCCAAACCTTCCCCTTGGTGAAGGTCTTACCACACCAGGTAATGTCCACCGGAGTCGAGGTGAAGAGAACTACTCACAGTGGGGCCCTACTGAAGAAGCAGGCACCATCAGTCCCGGAAAACTGTAGAAATGTCACCAGCACACCAGTCCTTTTAAGATGGCAAAGGCTTCATTTATTGAAGTTTTTTGTCATATGACCAAACAAGCGCTTTCGGGACCGCACAGGGTCCTTTCATCAGGCTTTAGCAATGACATTGACAATGCTAAAGCCTGATGAAGGGACCTTGTGCGGTCCCGAAAGTGCTTGTTTGGTCAGAGTGAATATTCTTGTCTGGAATAACTCCAAAGAACAGGTATCTAATAAGACAGGAGCGGGGGAGTCCCAAACTACAGGGAACCTGGCCATGAGTGAAAGCACATCTAGATGAAGAAGCACAGAAATCTTGCTCAGGGGTAGCTGAAATAGATGTTGTCTCTAAGTATTTAGCCTGTAAGCTAAAGGGGATGTCACAATAGTGCATGAGCACAGGAATTATATCCCCCCGGCCTGTTCAAAGGAAATAAAAGAAAACATTGCTGGGTGAAGAGAGGATTACTTTTTTTGCCTGAAAACTTTTCATGTTTCCTCTGCCTCCCAGAAAATGTTTTATTTTATTGACTTTACTTCTGCTTTAAGTAATGAGTATAACAATTAGGGAGGAGAAAATGTTCAGCTTTTCAGTGTAGGGCACTTAATATAAAACTAAAAAGACTATATCATTCTCAGTGGTACTCCATTTTTATTTGTAAGGAAGAGGTGATAAGCCAATACCTTTTGTCTTAAGATAGCAATGCTATAATAAAACTTTTACGTCAACAGATACCGCTTCTTCAAAATGTTTACTAATGAGATATATGACAACATACTGTGCCCAAATGTGTAAAGCACTTCTTTGCTTTTTAAATGCATATACAGGTGAAACTCGAATAATTAGAATATCGTGCAAAAGTAATGGCAGTAATTGCTGCAAAAGGGGCCCAAACCAAGTACTGAGTACATATGCATGCTTGTACTTTTCAGAGGTCCGATATTGTTCTATGTACAATCCTTGTTTTATTGATTGCATGTAATAATCTACTTTTTTGAGGTTGTGGATTTGGGGTTCTTGGGGTTTTCATGAGCTGTAAGCCGTAATCATCACAATTATGACAAATCGCGGCTTGAATTATCTTGCTTTGCATGTAATGAGTCTATCTCATATATTAGTTTCACCTTTTAAGTTGCATTAGTGAAATAAATGAACTTTGCACGATATTCTAAGTATTCGAGTTTCACCTGTATTTATTTTAGGTCTATGTTCTCTTCAGAAAATGCTGACTCCTCTGGGCTTTAAGAAATTCTGAAAAGCAGCAAGTCTGATTAATTCAGCTGTACCTGATGTGCAACAGCTCTTGCAAAACTTTAGCTTAAAATACTATGTAAATTATTATTATACAGGTCTGCACATCACAGAAATAGCACCCTTAAGCCAATTCATAAGGCACTGCCAATGTCACTACCCTGACCTAGAAATAGGATTACAATGTCCTTGTATTCTCATGAGTTTCAAAGATGAGACCACATGAAATTAAGTAATCTGGATATTGATGCTTGAAACTTTATATTATTATCATTACTCTTTACTTTTACAGTGCCATTATATTCATTAGTGCCTTACACTCTGGGGAAATCACATAATAAAACTAAAATGATTAATATGATAGAACAAACAATGTAACAAAACATAGGAGAGGCTCCTTCCAGCAAGAATTTAAACTACATTCTTTGTGTATTTAAAGGAGAACTATGAGGTGGGTGATTTTCACTCACCTCATAGTTCGAGCCGACCTGTGACAATGAAACTGTTCACAGGTCGGCTTAATAGATCGGGAAGTGAGCGAACACATACCGGCGTTCGCTCAGTTCTCGATCCTGTCCCTAAAGAGAGCCGTGGCTGTCACTCACGCTCCCCGCAGGGATTCCCCCCCTCCCCGCTGCGATCCTCCAGCGCTGACTGGAGGAACGAACGGGGGAGGGGGCGGGTACAGCTGGCTCTGCCTCTAGATAGGCAGAGCCAGCTGTCAATCACGGGATCCGTCCCGGCTGTGGCGATCTCCGTATACTGTAGTAAAGAGAACGGAATGAAATGTCACTTCGTGAACAGAAAAAAGGATTTAAAAAAAGGTAAACAATGTGAGGCATAATGGTACTGAGGTAGGGATAATCTTCCTGTGGTTGGTAAACAGTGCAATGCACTGAAACCAGAGCATTAACCCGCTTCCTTTACAGCCCACCTCGGCGGTCACACCCCGTCTTCAGTGGGTCGCAACCCTGTCTTCAGTGGGTTGCCACATGCCTTCTACTTTTCTAGGTGAGAAGCTCCTCTGCCTCCCCCTAGTACTGTCAGTTCGTTTGCCGAGCAGCCATTCATACAGTGCTGTACAGTGCTCAAATTAAATCAACAACTCAAAAACAAATTCCTAGCTGTGTCCCGGCACTAACTACAAATAAGATACTCCTGACTATCAACAACAACCTATTGTTTGTCAGGCATCAGAAAAATCACATTAATTAACCTTGTGCTCCAGCAGATTCAGCCTGTCTCCTCCCCAGGCTCCAGAGCACTGATTGTTTGCCTTACCTGCAATAAATTGCGATAAAGGCAAAGTGTAAAACCTGGGGCTGACTAAAGGTCCTGGAACGTATAGGACACGAACCTGGGTGATATATTATTCCTGGACAGGACCTCCCTGAGCTCTCTACATGACCACCTGTTACAATATATA
>NW_017307514.1:22426-35238 GCF_000935625.1 Nanorana parkeri
ATATATTAAAGATGAACTTTCTATACCATTTGGTATACTCCTGAGAAGGAAAGTGAGCTTAGGGGGAGTTGATAGATACAACTTATGCTTCAGCATGAAATTCTGCAAAAAACTGTATGGTGAGGAACAACACAGGAAGACAAAGTCCCATTGCTGAAGTTGTCATTCCTGCTTGTCTGCATGTTCTGTGTCCTGCCACAGTGTTTGCATTTTTCATCTCCTAGTCATTTGTGCTCAAGCTGCTTGTCCATATTGCTTCAACATATTCATTGCCTGTATTTCCTGACCAGTGCATTTCCCTTGTTCTTTGATTCCTCTCTGCCTACAGAATTCTTGTTCATATGTAGGAAAAGTATAAATCCTGGGAATGGATGAATTTCGAAGAAAAAACTTCATATAACAGAAAGGCAGCTCCTGTACACCCAAGGGCATTCTGAGGCAGCAAACCTTTTCCTTGACTTGTGCTCTGGTTCCAGGTCAGTCTATTGATTAGCCATGTCTGTATGTCCTGGTCAATATCTAAGCTCTGGTGTAATCCTGGACATGGTTTTTCCTTAACTAATTTTTATTTATAGAAAGAGAAGTTTTCCCCTGGGAGAGGGGATCCCACCATTCTTTACACAATCTACGTAACGATTTAGGTGATGAATGATTTTTTAAAATTCATAAGGCTTGTCTTGGTTTGGCCATTATAGTAGACTTATATTGTGTTTACAGATATATACACAAAATTCCACATTAGTCCTCCCTGACACCACTTACCACTAGAAAGAAAGTATATTTTATGTTTATAATGCATTTTAAATAACAATATTTCTCAAAGTTACAAATATCCCTGCGAATATAGCAAATTTCAGGCCAAAGATTTATGAACATAATACACAGTGAAGAAACGAACTTCAATACCGGGGTGGGACCCCAGAGGGAGAGAGAGAGGAGAGGAGAGTGGAGGACGGAGAGAGATTCAACTATAAAAAGCAACTAAAGTTAATTGAATCATTTAATCCCGGTTTTTCATGAGATCTAGTGGAATGAATCCATCTACATTCTCTTTGGAGTAAGGTTTTATCCCAATCACCGCCCCTATTGGGCATATGAATTCTGTCCACTACAAAAAACTTCAAACCCTGGGTGTTACCCCCATGTGTGTGTACCATATGTCTGGCAATTGGGGACCTCAAATCATGTGCCCCAATGTCAGAAATGTGTTCTGAGATCCTGTTCTTTAACATTCTCTTGGTTTTACCTATATAGAACATATCACAGATGCATCTTAAAAGGTATATCACCCCTTTGGTTTCGCAATTGGCAAAGTGTTTGCATTTCACTCTCTGCCCATTTGGGGTGATAATTTCAGTTCCCGTTTCAATAAACACACAGAACTTACATTTCTGACATTGGTAGGTACCTGGGTATTTGCAGCAGTACCGTTTTTTATTTTGAACAAATTCACTAGAGACTAGTTTATCTCTCAAGGAGGGACATTTTTTGTAGACTATAGTTGGTTTGGTTTGAATGAATTTGGAAATTCTCGAGTCCTTCGTTAGGCAATGCCAGTGCTTTGTTAGAATATCTCTAATTACTTGATGTTGGTTGTTATACGTAAATATTAGTCTGAGTGTGTCATTAAACGTGGTATTTTTTTTCTTTTTCTATTTTCTTTTTGTTTTTATGAACCCAAGTGGGTCTATAATTGACCTTGGTTTTATTGTAGGCCTTTTGTAGAATTCTATCCGAGTAACCCCTTTGTTGCAACCTATATCTTAAATTTTTTGCCTCAAATTCAAAGTCTTTGTCCAGGGTGCAATTCCGTCTTATTCTTAAATACTGTCCACAAGGGATACTGTTTTTTAAGGATTGTGGATGGGCACTGCTGGCTTCTAATATGGAGTTCCCAGCAGTCTTCTTTCTCTATAGTTTGGTATACAAAGTATTTGTTTTGCTTTTACAGACGGAGATATCCAGGAAGGGTAACTCAGATTCATCCATAGTCATGGTGAATTTTAGATTGAGATCGTTGAAATTAAGAATTTCCACAAAATCTTCCAAAAGGGTTTTTCCTCCGGTCCAGAGAATCAAGATATCGTCTATGTACCTGTGCCAGGAGAGAACATGGCACAGGTACATGGACAAGTCATCTCTGGACCAGATGTTGTCTTCCCATACCCCCAGGTACAGGTTGGCATATAAGGGAGCACAACGTGTTCCCATAGCCGTACCCTGTACCTGGAGGTAAAGGTGACTGTTGAACGAGAATGTGTTGTGGGTCAAGATAAATTCTAAGAGTCGGACTATAAATGTGTTATGATCAAGTTCAAACGTTCCTAAGGAAGCTAGAACTTTTTCTATAACTTTGATCCCTTTACTGTGGGGTATGGAGGAATAGAGGGCTTCAACGTCTAGGCCGACCAATAGTGTTTCAGCTGGAACCTCCAGATCTTGGATCTGGGATATTAGATGGGGGGTGTCTCTTACATAAGATGTAAGAGATTCAACATGTGGACGTAAGTAGTAGTCCACATAGATACTAGCGTTTTCTGTTAAGGCTCCACAGCTGGAGATTATTGGGCGACCTGGTGGGTGATTTTTATTTTTATGGATTTTGGGAAGGGCATAAATTGTAGGGATTCTTGGATGTTGTATTTTTAGAAAATTACCCGTATTCTTGTCTATAATATTCTTTTCTAGTGGTTCATCAATTATGAAGAACAATTGTTGCTGGTGATTCTGTAAAGTATTTCCTTTGATGGACTGATACCAGTGTCGATTATTCAAGATTCTCATCACCATCTCTACATAGTCTACACTGGTCATAATCACCACATTTCCACCCTTGTCAGCCGGCTTTATAACAATATCTTTGTTTTGCTGCAAGATATCTAAAGCCTTTCTTTGATCAGGTGTTAAATTGTCGTTAGTGATTTTTTGAGATATTTTTTGAAATATCTTCAGTAACTCTGCATACAAAGTTCCAGATATTTATATTTTGTGACAAGGGTGGAAATGTGGTTGACCTAGGTTTGAAATGGGGAGCAATAGATGGTCCAGATTTGTCGGTGTCCTCATCGTCATCTGAAATGTGCCCTTCGGCCCATAAGTCCTCTAGGTCTCTCAAAGCTTGGTAATCCCTCCTTGAGAAGTCTTTCCAGTCTCTAATAAGTCCTCCTAATGGTTTATTATTTTTGTCATGGATTTGTTTAAGTAATAACTTTCTAGCAAATAAATTAACGTCTTTAATGATGTCGAATTTATCAGGGGATGTTTCTGGACAAAAAGTTAAGCCTTTAGATATTAGATTGCGTTGGTCTTCAGAGAAAACTAGAGAAGTTAGGTTGATAATTTGTCGGTCTGTTGGTGGTGACGTTTGGTCATGTATTGGTCCCACATAGTTTTTTTGGGGTTTAGGTGTTGGATGCCTTCTAAATGTGGAGGTCCCTCTTTCCTATTGGGGTGTGTGTTCGGATCCATTGTGTTGGGGGCCATGGGGTTGTCTAAAAAATCTTTATCATAACCTGTTGCTCCCCTCTCGATGTTACTGTCAGATCGTAAGAGATCTCTCTGCCTCTGGTCACTTTGGCTATGTGTGTATCTTTGATTAGGATTAGAGTTTGGATTTCTAGGGTTCTTATTTCTATACTTCTGTTTCTGCGAACGAGTGTTGTATCCTTTCGAAGAGATGGAGCTGGAGTCTTCTGCCGAAGACGGACAGGATTCTGTCCCCTCGGATTGGGACCCGGCCCCATTTCTTTCTGTGGCCATATGTTTGAAGGATTGTGATTTAAACTTATCCCATCTACTATTTTTATTTTGATGTTCCCATCTGTAAGCTCGTTCCTGAAGGTAAGTGTGTTTATCCCTTTCAAATTTATGTTCTTTCCGCTCTACTAATTCTTTATTGTAGTTCTCTATTTGTAGTTCTAAATTTTTCATGGAAACATCGCATTCTGTTAACTGTCTAAAACTCTCCAATTCTACTACTAAATCTTGAATTTGTACATTAACCCGTTTCAGATCCTCCTCATAGTACTCAACCAACATTGTCAACATATTTCTACTGCATACATTGAAGTTGTGTTCCCATTTCATCTTGAATTCAGTTGAAATGTCCCTAATGTTTGGGAAGACTTGTAGTCTTAGACCTTGTGGGCACATGTCATTCTCTATATACTTTTCCAAATACATTTTATTCCAAAAAAGACGTGATTTATTCTCATAGGTTTTTCTCAGTCTAAAAAAAATGTCCCTGAAACTTCGTTCCTTGGACTTTTTATCCTTATCCTCCCCTACGTCTCTCCTCACCCTGCTCATAATGGAGTCCCACTCCAGCATGATGAACTCGTCTCTTTCACAATAAATGGTCTATGGTTTTAGAACCTTCCCAAAGGAAACAGAGAGGTACCAAAAAATGGTCCTCCCTTAGGGCAAAAATGTTTGACGATATGACGGGGAAGGGAAGGTATATATACAATCTTTCCAATATGATAAATATAATCAATATAAATGGGGGTCCCCTAACTATTAAAAGTTTTTAGAAAGAGAAGTTTTCCCCTGGGAGAGGGGATCCCACCATTCTTTACACAATCTACGTAACGATTTAGGTGATGAAAAGGTATAAATATATTTATTCAATAAAAATCTATAATTTTTAGACTCTACATATACAGAAATTCGAAAAAATATATTGATCACACAGACAAATAAATGTATACATACAACAGACAGATAAATATATATATAAGAATAGATGACTGCATACCGCCTATACACCGGTAAGTAAATGAGTGGGTTAATAAAGAAATTCCTTGTCAATTAAAAGACATGCCGCTTAGAAAGCCAGGTGTATTCGTATATATAGAAAAGAAAAACATGCTGTCCATGAAGTGAATTCCAATATACGCTAGATTTCCTGATAATTGCCCTAGTTTGAACTACAGGGCACAAGAGATATCGGGAATGTAGCTACGGAGGACGCGTATCATGTGGACACAACACCCTTGGGGATCATGGGAGTGGGATAACACGGTTGATATGAGAAAAAAGGTATATTTGTATATATATATATATATATAACTCACAGTCCCGGGATATCCTCGTTTCGATGTTTCCAAAAAGAATAAATCATATCGTCAAATAATTTTTATTTATCCAATAGACTCCAGCTATGCTATTTGTGTGTTCAACCTAAGGCCCTATCAAACACTTTCCAGATTGTCAGACTGTTGCTCACACCCGTGGCAAAATCTGCTAGTAAAAAGTTATGACAGAATAAAAACAAAAAACATTTTAAGCTCAAAGTTTAAAGAACATCTGATTAGATGCCTTTTTTTTCAACCATTTGCTCAGAATCCTTTCTTAAAGTGGACATAAATTGCTGTGTGAAGGGTGTGTTTTTGCCCTAATGTGTAAGTATGCACAGCATATTTGCAAATTAAGGCACACATACCTTACAAGTGTGCCTTTCTCCAGTCGGATCAAATTTTGGTCCCCCATTCTGCCCCCTCCCCCCCTCTCCGCCAACACTTCCGGGTTCTGATATCCTACTTGGCCATAGTGTGGTTACGGAGGATGTAACTCCTACATCCTCACCTGCATCAGGTTTATTCACCACGCATGCGCCATACAGTGTACACAATAAATACAAAAATTGCTGGGGGAGACAGGAAGAAGTTTTTGGTAGAAAAGAATTTGGATGTCTCTTCTTTCCATCAAAAATCCTGACCTCCCAGCAATTTTTATATTTCTAACGTTACTTGTGCTTTAACTGAATGGGACTGCTGCCAACAGAGTTCTGCGTGCTGTAGCAGTGACCTGCGTTGATGCAAAGCAGTAAACAGGGGTTGCCACATGTAATGTGAATGGGCTTCTAAGGCTGTGTGTTTCGCTATACATTTTGTTGATTTTTTTGCTGAAGAATGATAAAACATGAAATCATTATACAAATGATAGTGTAATTTTGCACAGATTATTCAGTATTTATTTCAATAGTTGTATTATATAGAAGTTTTATCAATGGATATTTTTAAACTGCAAATTTGTTTTGTAATTACTAACAACTGTTTATATACAATCCCATTGGATGAGGTGGAGTTTGTGAGATAAACTGTACTTGAGAAATGGTAAGAGACACAAAGCACCTGTGTGTTATGTTATTATGACAGAATCAAAAAAAGAGTTTGGACATAGCTGGTGTGCGTTCATCCATTTTTCCTGTATAGTGTCCTCTTAAAACATCATTGGATGTTTTTAGACTGCAAATGTGTTTTGTAATTACCTACAACCGATTATGTACAACACATTGGTTGGGGTGGAGTTTATGTGAGATAAACTGTAGTTGAGAAATTTAAGAGGCACAAAGCGCCTGTGTTTGTGAAACGCATCAGAGGTCTCAATTCATCCCCTGTATTATTCTATTATAAGAGAGAAAGAAAAAAGAATTCGGACATAGCTGGTGTGTGCTCATCTAATGTTACTGCATTGCGTCCTCTGATAAGATGGACTTTCTTTTCTCTGGACTTACTTCCCATGGTGCAACTATTGTCTTTCTTCCACCGGCCCATAACACAACACTCCCCCTGTGACTCAGACGATTCCTGTAAAGTTATCTGCTTTCTAATAAAGTGCTATCTTTCACAACTGGCAACAGCGTCCACCCCCTTCCTTCACAGTATGAGGTCCTGAGAATTGCTTGTCCATTTGTGGAGCAGCTTTGAATTTTATGCTACTGCAGTGTGCTGGTGCATCTGCGCCCAAGATGGGCACAACAGACTGCTGTCTGTAATCTAGATAGAAGAATACTGAGCAGAATTTATCAAAACTGGAGCAGACAGAATCTGTATCAGTTGCCCATAGTAACCAATCAGCTTCTATCTTTCAGTTTTAAAGCTTAAGAGAAGTCGATTGGTTACAATGGGCAACTGCGTCAGATTCTGTCTGCTCCATTCTGATAAATTCCCCTTGTAGAAGAGACTAACCTGGTCCATGCAGGGATCCCCTCCTGATCAGCTCATGTTAAAGGAGCCTAATGCATTAGTGATGATCTATTGGTTTATTAATGACCATGGTTGCAAATTAAGTTGTAAGTGCCTGTTCAATCAAAAAATCACCCAAAAAAGATCCATTCTATTTTTTGGGGTTAAGCTAGGAAAGTACACATCCTATAAGAGTAAAAAAGGGCCTCAGAGATGGCATTGGATGGTCCACAATTTGGTATTACTGCAGTTAAATGATGCTCCTCCCTTTGATTACTCTTAAGTACTATAATATCAAATTATATCAATACTGGAAGAAAAAGGGAGAAAAAGCACACCTAGCAGGCTCCTCTACCGCTTGCAATTACTGAACGTACTTACAAGAGGTCAATATAATTAAAAATTATTAAATAAGAAGGCATTGTACAAAATTATATTAAAACAAATAACAACAATTGTTAATTCCATAAATATGTAAACTATTCTACTGAAAATGTATACAGAGCAAGTCAGTGGCAGCCAACAGAAATTATCATTACAACAGCAGTAAGTAGCTTTGTTCTTTGGAGGTCAGCTGGAACCATGTATTTTCTTTTACAATTAAATCTATAAATGAAAAAAATCAGAGAATAGCAAATATATAATAAATGCCAAGAACATTAGTTCGTGCAAAACAGAAAATGTATGTAATACCCTTAAATACCATTTCAAACCTAATTAAGTCAAATGTAGCATATTATGTTCTATAGCTGACATTTTATCTTGCCAAATTATCTATTCTCAGTCATGCTTTCTGCACTTCCACAAGAATATAATTCATAGACTGCTCAGCCAAGATATATTTGAGGCAGGTTTGATGAGGGTCCCGAGATCCGTTTGTCCTCATTAGTAAAGACGAGAAAAGGTGAAGTGTTTGATAACATAGCCTTTCCAGCATACTTGAACATGGCAAAAATCCTATAACCCATCCATCTCACCCTCTTCAATAAAAGTGCCCAAAAAGTAGTTCATGATGTGGAAGACCATTATTCTGTATGGCTAGAGAGGTGCAAGTGTTTCCTATATGCTCACCAGTAATGCAGGTAAGGCCAAGCTTGAATCTGAGGTTTGTAGTGCTATGGGCAAATTTGATGTGGAGAGCAAGGATGGAGACAGTAAGTTATTTTGTCATATGCACAGTCACCCTTTAACCCCTAAAAATAATTAATTTATATTGGTTGCATAGTCAGTGTATAGATGCCTTGGCAAAGAGGGGGTGCAGGTGAGATTTTAAAAATTTTCATAATATTGAGAACCTAGCAGCTAAGTAAAACCTTAACTCTTCTCTATGATCTGATATACAGGGGTGCAGGTACTCCTAGAATGAGATCCTAATAGGTTGGACTTGATGGACTAATGTCTTTATTCAACCTCAAATACTATGTAACTATGATACCACATTGTGTTTGCTAGAATATTTATTGGTAGAGAAAAAAACCTTTTTTTTTTTTTCAAAAAGAGAGCACAGCAGAATGTCTCTAAATAAATCATCTGATACATATATTCAAAGGGAAGGGAAGAGGTAGGCATGGGTCACTGCTGTAACTCATTCAATTTGTACATTTCAGCTTGAGCTATTCAGCTTTCTCACTAACAGGCATTTTACAACAAAAACACAAATAATTGAAAGTGTGAAAGGTCCACAACCTGGCTGGATAGAAAAATATATAACATTCATATGTAATATTTCCTTTTCACCTGACTAAATTAGTTTAACATTATGTTTTTTTTTGTCCAGACCATAATAAATATAGAAAATATGTAAACATTGTCTTTATGAGTTCACTTATTCAATAGGTTGCAAGCAGGTAGGCAAGAATTAGGGCCAGTTCACACCACAAAGTCTCCAAGCACTATTTTGCAGATCGCACTGGACCGGAACACAAGCACTGGAATGCGAACTTTGTGGTGTGAACCGGTCCTTGGGGCTTGTTCACATCATGTCCAGATCAGAACAGTTTGTTCCTGCACTAAAAAAGCATCTCAATGTATCCCTATGGCATTTCTGGGCTCTGTTCACACCAGCGCAGTCCGTTCCAGACCAGTCAAAAAAAATACTGCTGGTCTAATTTTCTCTGGTCTGGAATGCACTGAAATACATGGAAACACATCAAAAGGGCATGCAATTGCACTGGAACACACTTGAATGCCCATTTTAAGCGAAAAACAAAACAACTGCACTGCAAAATCGCAGTAAAATTTCAGCAAAAACGTGGAACCGCGTTCCAGATCTGGTCTACAAAATGGTGTGAACCTGGCCTTATGCAAGAAGCCAGGGAAGTCAGTACCACAGTGACAAAGTAAAACTAAATCAGAATTACCTGCAGAAGGGGGTATCACTTATAATGACCATTCCCCAGACAATGCAGACAACATATTTATGTAAACTCTGGCATCCTAAGCCTCTCTGATGCAAGGACTTCTACAACTGATGCTGCTGATAACATACTTGCTTTTTATAAAAGGGAGAAATGCATCCAATTCAGGTAGGCAGTATGGAAAGTAAAGCAGGCTTTCATCTTTTTTTTTTTTTTTGTATGAACTGCCAACAATGACGTAACTGTTAGAGACATGTAGATCCCAAAAACACAAAGTGTATCCACATAAAGTGGGTTGCCGTTTCCCTGGGACTTTGTTCAAGGGCATTTTAGATATTAACAATGCTTCCTGGGTTCTACTTTAAGTAAAAATAAATTACTTTTCTTTAGCAGAGATTGAAAACAGAGATCTTAATGCACACAACAAGGTCTGTATTTAGGATTCGGCTCTGCAACTACTTATGTAAGTGAACTTGAGATGTCATCAGTCCTGACAAAGCATTTAAAAGTTAAGAGCATTCTCATCTAAATGGAACTCTAACGCCCTTCCTAGAGTCTACGGCATATGAGAGCATGGCTTTAATATTAATGAGAGAACTATTTGTCAGGAAGATTATGCAGGAGAAGTTAGTAGTTGCACAAAGGGATCAGCAACAGAACATACAATGCTAAGGCAATTCCGATCCGAGCAGCAAGAGAAGATGTTAAAGGCAGCTTGACTTGCTGGGCCTGGTAGTCGGCAAAGACTTTTGAAGATTTTTCTTATTCGCTTTATTTATTTATAAACCAGTTACACGCAGCATCAAGAATTTCAGGAATTAACTGGAGTTAAGCTATTCTCTCTGACGCTCTGAGTCAGCTTTTGATTCTCTGGTCTAATGAGGCCATGAATATCATCAATAGTCATTTTGAGATGGTAAAAATACTATCTTGTTTATGAATCAGGAGGGAGTCTGTCTGCCACTGCGTGTTTCATTATTTAAAAGGAGAGAAAACATGAAAGAATCCATTCATTGATAAAAGAACACTGTGAGAGGAATGCCAAGAAGGTGCTATGTCAAAAAGAATTTGTCTTCCAAAAATGGGATATGCAATACATCTTATTTGGGGTGACGCAGAGCTGTGATTTGTAAAAAGCTCATACATTTTAATTTACATAATTTAGGAGAAGCACAAAAATAAGATGTCAATCTACTTACACATGACAGTACAGCACTTCTAACACAGCTTCATCCCTTTAGTGTTTAGTATACTGCACATAAATAGAATAAAAATATTTTAAATATTGAGGTAGAGAGAGAGAGATTTTTTATCAAATTGTGGGGGTCTTAGTAACAATCCAAGCCCAATGTGAAGACAGATCAGTTCAAGGGTTTCTTACTAATATGGCATTAACATAACTAGCAACAAAATGTTTTCCCTCAGAGTAAATTAAAGGGAAAACATAAAAGTTGTGGAATGCATGAAAAGTGCTCCAAAGGTGTGTTGCATCCAACCAATCCGGTTTTCTCTGCAAATGCATCAGCATACTCTTTTTAGATGCTGAGAGACCTCACCTTTAGATAGACAGAGAATATTTTAATGAATGCTGGTAACGATTTCAAAGCTTAAATCTATTTAGACAAATTATATGATTTTTTTATCGTAATATCATCTGTTTATGCAGATGGCGTAAAGCCCAAATTAAGTTGCAGAAACAGATACACGGTTAGATATCTAGTAGGGCAACACAGTGGGAGAGTGGTTAGCGCTTCTGCCTTACAGCACACCGGTTCGAATTGCCAATTGTGTATGCGTCACACAATGATACCAAACAGCAGTGACTACTTTTCTTTATTTAAATAGGCCCGGTCATGACATTATCTTCAAAGAGTTTGCATGTTCTCTCAGGGTTTCCTCCGAGTACACTAGTTTCGTCCCACACTCCAAATACATGCTAGTAGGTTTATTGTCTCTTGTCTAAATTGGTCCAGTGCGTATGTGAGATAGGGACATTAGATTTAAAGCTCCTTGAGGGCAGGGACTGATGTAAATGTGCACTATGTATAGTGCTGCGTAAATTGTCGGCGCTATATAAATACCAATAATAAAATAGAGATGTACACAGCTAGACATGGTAATAACTTTCATTATCTCCACATTCCTATTACAGCAGTAGTGAAGGGTATCTAAAAATGATTGTGCCTCCCTTCTCTGCAATAGAGAGCTGTGCTGGGACACTTGTGCTGAGGAATGTTGCTGTTACTTAGAAATACCAGGATGTATTGTATTTTAAATAAAAGATCAGTTGCAAATGATAACTTGCAGGTTTAAGGGACTACAGAAATGAAAAAAGTGTATCAAGATATCATTTGGGCTTAAAGGATTTGTCTACCCAAAACATTTAAAACTGATTTATCTAATTGTGGGTAGTTAAATCACCCAACATAATTTTATGGTTCTAAGAAGCCCCAGCGCTTCAGTTTCTAGGATCATAGACCTGCAGTGGCAATTACACAGAGGTTCCAATCTGCCTGTCTGATTTGCTTTCATTTAGTATTAAGGAGGGTTTGTGTTGACAGGATCAGGTATAGATGGGAATTAAAATATCAATGAATTTGCAAATTCTACCACCAGGTAAATTCAGAATGAGAAGAGGCTTTATCAAGACATTTCAGACCCAGTGACAGTTTTATCTTGTATTGTGTATCATAGAAAACCTCAGATTAGCTTCTAGAGCTGACCAGAGCTGTACCCCATACTCAAGATGAGGCCGAACCAATGATTTATAAAGTGGAAGTATTACTCTTTGATCCCTTGCTACAATTCCTCTTTTAATATACGCCGGTATCTTGACAGCTTTACTGGCTGCTGCTTGGCATTGCCTACTATTGCCAAATCTGTGATCTATGAGCATTTTTCATTTTGTAGCCCATGCCTCAATTTTGCTTAGTTCCTGTTGTAGTTCCTTGTTTGGAATTTACTGCACTGCAGAATTTAGTATCATCTGCAAAACTGAAACTTAGCTATTTAGTCCAATCTCTATGTCATTGATAAATAAGATGAACAGGATTGGTCCCAGGACTGAACCCAGGGGCACCCCACTCCCCACCCTTGCACAATTAGTAAATTGCCCATTTATCACTACCCTCTGGATACGTTCTTGCAGCTAATTTTCCACCCATGTGGGAACATATAAAACTTAAAATACAAAATGATTGCTCAGTTCGTTCTCTCAAAGGCTAGTCTCTAATTACACTGTTGTCTTGCCAGGACTCAGCCTTCATGGTGGACGAAGATGAGGGAACGGAGGTACTGCTCCAGGGTCTGGTTTGTTCTCCTAATTTAGCCGTTCGTTTGAGGGTGGTAAGCAGATGAGAATTGTGAGATGTCCATGGATTAACACAGCGCTCCCCAAAAACAGGAAGTGAAGTGGACTCCCTTGTTCAAGATGATATTAGATGGTATGACATGCAGTCTAAATATATTCTGGATGAAGATCAGTTTC
>NW_017307514.1:35303-74365 GCF_000935625.1 Nanorana parkeri
CGGTCAACCATAAACTAAATGACAATGCAACCATCTCAAGGTGGGGTATCTGTCATAAAATTCATGGACTGATGTTCCCAGTCATCCTAGAGTATATAAAGGGGGCGTTAAAGGGCCCACGGGTAAACAAGAGGGAACACTGGCCTGGGTGCAGGTGAGGTACAAGAACTCACAAAATCTTTAAAGCCCCTCTTCATTCCTGGCCACCAATAGCAATGTGATAGAAAGGTGAATGTCCTGTGGACCCCCGGATGACCTGCCAGTTTTTGGCTGTGGGCCCAATGGAGTATCTTGGTTCTGAGCTTTGGTGGAACCAGGGTTTTGCATAGAGGAATAGGGGTTTTCATTATGGAGGTCACTGGTAGAATTCAAGCAGGAAGAATAATGGGCTGTGTTTCATAGAAGGACTCTCCATTGTGGAGTTCCAAGGAGCAGGAGAGTACATGGACTCAGGTATTACTGGAACCGGGTTTGTATGTAATGACAAATTTAAAGCGAATAAAGAAATGAGACCAACAGGCTTGTCTTAGATTAAGAAGTCTTGCAGACTGAAGATATTGTAGGTTTTTGTAATCAGTAAATATGGTCAGACAGTGTGGAGATCTCTCAAAAAAATACTGCCATTCCTCCAGGGCCAGCTTGATAGCTAACAAATCACAAACCCCAATGCCATACTTTTTTTATACCGATGTAATATTTTTTAGAAAAGTAAGCACAGAGAAGCTTTTTTCCTCTGACAGTCCACATAAAGTACAGCACTGACCCCCATGGTGGTAGTGTCGACTTTCAGGTAGGAACATATAGTAGTGTCTGGCTGATGTCAAGCTGGCCCAGGTGAGAAGGCATATTTCAGATTGTCAAAAGCTTCCATTGTTTTGGGATTGGTGCCTTTATGGGTAAGGACAGTGATAGGTGCCACCAGAGAGGTGTAACTCCTGATAAATTGATAAGGGTTTTTGAACCTTAGAAATTATTGGGTTGCCTACAGGCTGGGGGGTCATGGCCAATTTGCGATGGCTGACACCTAGTTGGGGTCTACTTGGAGGCTGTCCTAGAAAAGAGTGTACCCTAGGCATGGCACTTCTTGCTGCTCAAAAAGGCACTTTTGTGCCTCAGTGTAGAGCTAATTTTCCCGCAGGCGTTGAAATACCACCCACATGTACTGACAAAGTTTGTTAAGGCTGAAAGAGAAAACAAGAACACACCAAACGCAAAATATTTCAATAGGTGTTGGAACCCCTTCGGGGGGGGGAGGGGTTTGCATTACATAACTCAAAGGGCATCACAAGATATTCCTAATGTTCGTCCCAAATGTTGAACGCAGTTTTTCATTTGCCTTCCTCCTTTATTTCTAACAGATGATAGCCCCCCCTGAGGTTGAGTTTGAAGAAGATCTGGCCTTCATGCAGGCGGTCAAATACCTATTTTTGACATTGAAGGTTTTAACCACCTTCCGTCCATGGCCGTTTGTGAACGGCCGGACGGACGTCTGCTAGGAGCGGGAGGGTGTCTTAAGACGTCCTGCCCCTCCCCCCTCTCGTGTGCGGCACTCAGCGCGCACACGAGAGGGGAAACTGTGAGCATGTAAACAGCCAGCGATGGCTGTTTACATACAAGCGATAAGGCGTCTCTAGAGACGCCCGATCGCTTGCAGGAGCTGCGGGTGTGCGGCCTCCCCACCCCACAAAAAATATTCACACATAATAATTAAAAAAATTAAATAAAAAACGTTTTAAAGTCCCCCCCCCCACATACACATGCAAACATGCGTTGTGTGCGCCTATGTACGAAAACGACGATTGCGCCTATTATGCAGCACATGTTACATATCGCCGCGAACGTCGGAGTGAGAGCAACATTTTTAGGGCCATCAATCACTAATAACACTAAACTGATGAGCGGTAAAAGCGTTTAAAGTGTCGCCTATGGCCAATTTTGGTTGCGGTCGTTTTCTGCAATTTCGCGGGGACGCGCATTTTAAAGGTTGACATATTTAGTGTCTATTTATCCGACGTGACCCCGACAAAGTCTTTTATAGTATACCAAAAAATTGGGGTGAAAATAAATGTTTCATAACATTTTATAGGGAAACATGTTTTTTTTTACAAAATTTAGGGTACTTTTTATGTTATATAGTAAAAAATAAAAACCCCAGCCGTGATTAAATACCACCAAAAGAAAGCTCTATCTGTCCCCAAAAAATGGTATAAAATTCATTTCAGTACAGCGTTGCATGACGGAATAAACGTCAGCCAAAGTACCGCAGCGCTGAACACTGAAAAATGGCCTGGCCAGGAAGGGGGTGAAACACTGCGGTCTTCAAGTGGTTAAAGGGTTATTAAACCCTCAGGTTTTTTTGCATGTATCATACATGCATATATATATTATGCATAAACTTACCTGTGTTTTCACCGCGCACCTCCGTCCAAAAATCTGAAAAATCTCAGGCGGCGGCAAAGAATCTTGGGGCGGCCGCATGCGCAGTTCAGATTTTCGGCCGGGAGATGAGAAGAGACACAAGGTAAATCTAAGGACGGCGTGCACCTGCATGCTGACACCGTGGGACAGGAAGTGCCAGCAAGCACAGAGGAGTCAGCGCTGGATCGGAGACCCGCAGCAGCGCTTGAGGGACAGATGAAAACGACAGGAAAGAAGAAGATTGGATTAAGAGACATAATTTAAGGTAAGTGCTGACATTAACTTTGGGGGGAGGGAAATAAAAATTATGCTTTGATGTCACTTTAAGGCCCATTAGTCTTTGCAAGGCCTTACAGTATAGTCTTTCTTCTAAACAAATAAAAACTGATTTGAGCTGGTGAGGTGGATATTCAAATTAAGCCCATTTTAAAATTTTGGGAAATATATTCAGACCAGCGAAAAGAGATTGGGTAGACTGTTCCATGAGGAAACCAGCATAGGTTAGGCTAGCTTATTCCAGAGAAACCAGCATAGACAGCAGGAATAGTCTGAGCATGGGCGCACAGTTACAAAAGTGGTACTACTTTTGTAACTGGTGTAGGGAAAAGACACCAGAAATGACACAAAGGCTCCCAAGCCTTCAAGAGTGGATTCGTTTATGGCAGGTGTGTGCCACCACAGCCAAGCAAAACCCAGGGTAATGGAGGTGACCTGCAACAAAGCTAGGAAGATGAAGGTTCCCCTATGAGGCACTGCAATAAACTTCTCGAAGGGCACAGTTTGCTGGCATATGGGCCCACTGGAAGATAACATAGCATCGATGGCCAACACGAAGAGAGGTGTGGGGACAGATTCTAACACAAGTCCAATAGATATCCCACTGCACTCCTGATTGGTATACCCCTTGATGATGGGTGTTGAAATGGCTGTGGATGGCGCCGCTCAAATCAATGCAGATACAGCATGTCACCAGCACACCAAAAAAAGTCTTTATTGACATACAGACATATTGTCACAAAGATGGCAACGTTTTGGGGCCACATAGGGTCCCTTCACCAGGCCTTCCATCCATGTTGCTGCGTGTCTCAATACAGATATGGATGGTCTAGAGCAGCCAATCTACAGTTGCAATGTTTTACTGGCTCCTATGCAAAAAAATGTATAAATGCACATTTTTTCTTTTATGAAAAAGTGTGCATTTATTATTGAATAAAGATGGAATTTCCCTTTAACTTACAACATTTAGCATATATACAATAGATATTGAAGATAGATTTTGAAAATAAATTACTTTTAAAGAAATACATAATAAAATTAAAATGTATTTGAATGTATTTGCCTCTACTGTGTCTATACAGCTACTGTAGCAAAATACAATTACAGACAATGCATACAAAGCTTAGTAAGGTGAGCTTGAATAGAGGTAGTCATGGTGATCATTGATTCCAGGGTGAAAATGCCTGGTCAGTTCAAATGAGCACATTAAATAAAGCACAAAACCTCATAAACACACATTCTTTCTGAAAAAGCTAATCGAGGAAAATACAAATGGTACATTTAAAAAAATACACATTGGTTACAGTTTAATGCCCATATAATATATATTTAAAAAACATGGGCAGTGCGAACTGAAAAAAGCAATCTAAGTCATGTAAAGATTGCTTTAAAGGCTTGCCATAAGTGGTTCAATCTTGCAGCCCAATAAAACACTGGGAGCAAATCCTGCACCAATCAGAAGTATTCCATAATGAGCAGAATGGTGGATAAGTGGTTATCATTCTTTCTTTGCAGCTTTGGATTACAATCCCTCCTAGGAAAAGTTGTGCATGGAGTTTGTATGTCAAGGCTGCCTTAAGCAAGCAGGAAAGCAGGCAGGTATAAGATTGGCCATTGTATGCAGAGGCAAGCTACAGTGGTGACCGGTCCCTATGCTATTTTCCAGGTACAATAATACTCTCCATTTCTCTGCCTGGAGTTCAGCTTTAAAGTGAATAGTTCATATAGTCACATGATTAAAACAAAATTTAATGCTTAGTTCAGGTACCAAATTCTTAAGAACACTAAATAACTGAACGACAAGCAGATGGTATATGCAATGTCAAACTGTCTAACTGCCTACGTATTACTGTTTTTAAATGCCTATACAGATAGTAGGGCAGTTGAATATGCAGGTACAATCTTACCCCCCTCCAGATCCCCTGTTAAGCTGGCCATACACCTTACAATTATCTGAAGATTTTCTGTGGTCAGATGGAAAAGGTGCAACAGATTCCTCCATCTACACTAAACTGTGTGGATGGAGTAATCTCCACCTGGGCCAATCTGTTGCACTTTTTCCATCTGACCACAGAAAATCTGCCGATAAATTGTAAGGTGTATGGGCACCTTTAGTAAACACTGTCAATAACACAAATTTGCCTGGTATCATGGCTCATCTTTATTCCTACGGAGAAAAGAGGATAGATAGGGGAGGCAAGGGGCATCTCACCAAGGAACAATGGGAAACAGACCAGATATTCTAACCTGTCCAATCAATGTTAATTCAAGAAGTGGTCATATGGAAGATGTCTGCCTAAACCATTGAGCATTGAGATCATTGCCTGAGATGGCAGAAAACAGATAGCAACGAATGTCTCAAGTCCATGGGCACTTTACAGTAGTTCATGATTTTGTTAAGGGTCAAACCCAGGGCCTGTCTTGATTTGTGCTATGGCTATAAAGGGAGCTCAACTTATGGGTAAGTGAAAAAAAAAATCTTTATTTCTCTTTTGTAGTGTATCGGGAGATTCTTAGCCAATCAACTTAGGCAGCCTTCAATTGTAGCGTTACAGATGGGTATCATATGAGCCTGAGCCACACTCCAGACAGTGCCTCACTTGGAATTAGGCTCATCAGTGCTCCAGTAGCAACTCTCCAGCTTGCAGACAGCAAATCACCACTTATTTCTCTCTCTCTTTCTCTCTATGGGTTTCATGAGAGAAACAATTATTCCCACCAGCAGGTCACTTACTATGGTTGAATCTAACCACCTTGTTTGTCCTCTCTTCCATAACTTTACAGTCTCTGTGTGCTCTCTCGCTCTATTCTCCGTTATACTATTTACCAATATTACCTGCAATATTTTTAGATCTTTCCCCTTTATATTTTAGTAGAACTATAGAATAGAATAGAAGTTCACAGGATCAAAAATCAGAAGGATCACAAAAGGCAAGATCTCTCTTTAAACTAGTGAATACACATATAAAGTCTGTGGTATCGACCAATGCATGTTCATGATTTATGCTCAAAATCCCATCTGGCAATTTATTCCCTCTCCAAAGCTCTATGGAGGAGGGATACTTGAAACTCTCAGAAGAGTATAGCTAAGGATACCATGCTCCAACCAGGGATGGGGAAACAGTACAAATGTCTATATGGCAGTTAATCTGCAGTACCTCTAAGAGAATAGAAACATGTCTATTCCTCACTGCTTCGCCAATCCACTATTGCCTATAAGGCCTAAACTTCCTGTTCAGTTAGGGTGCCTTAGTAACTAGAGAAAATCAAACAATCATGAGAGAAAATAGGACACACACACACAAGCATAAAAGTGCTAAATTTTACTCTGTGATTTATCCCTTTTATAAAATAACTAAAAGTATGTTTCTGGCACATAATATTTTTTAATGTGACACTATATTAACAAACACAAATTTAAAAGTTTACATATAAATGGAAAAGTTAAAAAAAAATGCATAGAAATGTAAAACGAAAGAGGGAGCTAAAGGAGCTATTACAAACTAACCAGGGTTTACCAGGGGATAAAAATGGTTAAACGTTCATTAAAAAATAATTCTGAATAAATAAATAAGGTGCAGGACACACAATGATAGCCAAGCCCTAAAAAGACACTGGGAGAGTCACATTACAGATGTAATTAGCGGGGTACCCTGTCATTCTGACAGGGTGTTTGGCGTAACAGGAGTCGCAGTCAGTGCTCCTAATGCAAAGTGGAACCAGCTTTTAAAGTGACAGTGGAGCCCCAATAATTACACGGTAGAGCTGCTCTCCCAATGTATGCTGCAGGGCTTGGCTGTCATTCTGACTGAGTGATTGTACACAGTGCAGGAGAAGATCCCAACCCAACTGTGCCCCTACCCCATATTGTGGGTAATGATCCTCTCCCATCTCTGTATCAGTACTGTCTGCAGATATATTGTTTCTTACTGAATATAATTATAAATCACCCAAGGTAGTTCATAAATAAAAATATAGTGTCGAGGTTCATGAGCTAGTCAATTCTACACTGATATTTAACATTTAAGTCTATTTAATAACACTCAGGGTGGAGGATAATTAGCAAACAGCCATAAGCCTTCTTTAATTTCATATGGGACCAGAAATATATAGATACAAAAGCATCATCCACATAACCTGAACAGCTTGGAGCAAGTCTGCCTGAAAAATTGGGCCATAATCACTCCCAAAAATATGCAAAGCTGCTACATACTTATTCCAAAATCGTACAAAGCTGCTACATACATATCCCAAAAGACTTAATGGCAAACAATTATGACTGGGCTCATGCAGAAATCTGAATAATCAGTCTTTAATTATTTTAACTCTACAGGCTTAATTATAAAGGATTACCTTATATTGTCCCCCTTTATTTTCATTGTCCGAGCCTGACACATTAGCTAAAGTATCATGCACAGTTGGTTCTGTCAACTACCTGATCTCACATGCTGCACAATCAGATGGGAGAATGTGCATGGTTAGGCAATTGTTAGGACAGTACCAGTCAGCAGGTGACCTCTGACCTTCTGACTGCCTCAGCAACAGCAGTTTCCATATTTTAACAGATTCCTTTTAAAGAGCACCTTTCACCTGGAGAGGGAGAGAGGGAGGCAGGGAGAGAGAGAGAGAGAGAGAGAGAGAGAGGCCATAAGTTAGAGTGCCCCTATTGCAGTCCTTGAGCTGAGGCCCAGCGGAAAGGGGCATGTAGAAAGTATAGATTGAGGTCTTTGTTGCTAACATTCACAAACACATAAATATCCTATTTAGAAAACATGAGGGCATTCGATGTTTACTTGTGGCAGAAAATTCCCAATTAATTTATATTGTTAATTATTGTATTGTAGTAAAACCAAATGGTCTAGTTGTATCTATAATGATACAGGTTGACTTAACTATTCCCACCTCTGGGGTGATCGGGCACAATTTCCATGCCTAGAAAGGAAATAATTTAAACTTTTGTGACTGAATTGTACAAATCTAAAGAAAACACTGGCTGCAGTTTGAAATTTCTCCTATTTTTCATTCTTATATTTCTTTGTAACCAGATTACCGCAAATAGTTTAAGGTTTGAAACACACAAAACAATGTTTTCCCTATGGCTTTGTCCACTATTCTTATGTCTTTTAGGGGGGAAAGATGAAGTATACAGAAAGTTGTAACCAGGGAGAAGAGAGGTTTATAAGTCTAAGGACTAGATATAGTAAGGTCTTTTTATTTTAAGACTTTAAATTGTATGCCAGGGCCATCAGTGATGAGCTAAAGCACAGCACACAGATGCATGAGAGAAATGTTTGCATAGAATGCTAGTTGCTAGTGATTGGGGACATGCAAAATGTGCAGGCTCAGTAATGCATGGCAAAAGCATTTTTGGTTGAGGAGCAAGGGTCCTAGGAAATTCCCTGTGACATCACTGCCCTTATTTGGACTATTACCAAATATGGGCAGTGTAGTCACTGGGAACTCCTTCCTCAGAGTTCCTTGAGCACTTCGTACTGTTTCAGTGGTGGGAACTTTCCCCAATGACACACACACATCTCTTTCCTAGCATATCACACAAGCCCTCCCTGCTGACACATGTCTCCCTGGCACCTCATATTACACATTTTATACTTTAATTATTAAAAGCCCACAACCCAAAACAAATACATTTACCTCTATTAACCCCTCAAAGGACCAACGATGGAATTATTCCATCATGGTTGTACGTGCCATAAGGACCCAAGATGGAATAATTCTGTCATGGGTCCTTAAGGGTTTAAGCTTCCCTCATGCACTGTATGAGAACTTATATATGTATATGTCACATCAAATTGAAGCCCTTTTTGTCCTTTAAAAAACGGCATATAATATGTGTTGGTGCAATAAATGAGAAAGATGGAAATTGCGGTTGAACACACACACAGCAAAAATTGCTTTGGTCCTTAACTGAAAGACAAACATCTGAAGCTTGGTCCTTAAAGGAGAACTATGGGGTTAAGGCTTTTCCCCATAGTTCTCCATAGGGTAACGGGAGGACACAAACCAGCGTCCTCCCGTCACCCTAGGCTCAATATACCTTGAGCTGTAGCTCGTGGTATACTGAGAGGCCGCAGCTGAAGCGGATCCCGACAATTGTGCCGGGATCCGTCCAGCTGCGTGACTGACAGCTGGCTCTGCCTATCTAGAGGCAGAGCCAGCTGTACGCGCCCCCTCCCCTGTCCGTTCCGCCAGCCAGCGCTGGCGGATTGGAGCGGGGAGGGGGGAAGCCAGCCCCCCCCCTGTCACGGCAGAGAGCCGTGACAGGATCGAGAGGTGAGCGAACGCCGGTATGTGTTCGCTCACCTCCCGATCTACTGAGCCGACCTGTGAAAGTCTCATTGTCACAGGCCGGCTAGAACTATGAGGTGAGTGAAAAGCACTCACCTCATAGTTCTCCTTTAAGGGGTTGATAATGAACATGTGTAAACAAATAACAGGGGAGTTCAGATGCAATAGAGTAAGACTTTCATTATGGTCTTGTGCAAGGTGATGGACATACTATCTAGCACAGAGAAATCTAACAACTGGAGTCTCTGATAAATATCAATGAACTAGTATTCATCCAAAAGAAGAATATGTGTTGACCATTATGGTAAACTGTCAATATTGCTGAACCTAGGACATACAGTACAGTATATCCTTTTGAAATGATCCCGAGATTAAACTCAACATTCCAATTACCATTTATGGTATCCCATTACTCATGTTTATGTAGGTGTGGATTACTACAGTAAGAGAAGACCTTCTGGGTACACATTTTTCTATGCAAACCATGCAAATGCATAAATTATCTTCAGCTTAAACACACCAATTTGTAGATGTACTCATGCATTTTGTCAAAAAAGACAACAATCAGTCATTACATAAGCAATTTATCTCTGCATGTTCATGCTGACCTCAAATAAATCAAAAGTAAAGGAGAAATTATTGAAGATGATACAGGTTAATTGGATTTACTCACGTGTAATAGAATTCTGCCTGGTTCCTAAAACCAAGTATTTCTGCTGTTTGTATTTCTAAGCAGTAAAAGAGTTACAAATATTTACAGCAGAATAATCATGCACTAGTGGTATTAAGCAACACTTCCTAATAATAGGATTTTTACACTCCTTTAAAAAAAAAAATAAAGTATAATTAAAGGAAATGTATAGTATTTTACCATTATTTTCATTTTTATAGTGTTCAGTACTATTATGTTTTCATTTTTAATTCAGGCTAATATGACATATTAATATGTCATATTTACATTTTCAGTCAGAGGATGGGGCCTAGACTACTTTTCACATCTTTGCCAGACTAGTCTTACCTACTTTCGTAAAAAAAAAATCCTTATGTTTACAGAGTTCAACAGCACAAGCTCCAATTTCTACTAAAACCTGAATGAGTCAGAGTGCATTCAGAAGGACTTCACTGTGACTGCAGTTGCAAACATCAGTAAGAAGTTCAGGGTCAATGGGAGTAGTGCTAACCTCCCTGGTAATGGCCACAAGAGGACAACTGACTCCAGATTGAACAAAAGGATAGCAAAAGGAACGACCTTGGTGGGTTTTGAATTTTTTTTGTTGTTTTGACAGTGTTGCCTCTATGCCTTTGTGTGATTACACTTTTACCCCTTTTGTGGCTCCTTTTGTGTACACCACCGATATATATTTTTTAGTATTTACTGTATGTCTAAACTTCGTAAAATCTTGTCCTGGAAGACCAGGGGGTTGAACTCTAGACTCGGTCGCTGGTCTTTGATTTTATTTACAAATATAGATCTCACATAGTGTGTCTACAGAAACCCCATTTGTTGGGCTCAAAGGTTTTGGCCATTAAGAAGCACTGGATTGATAAAGCTTTCCATGCGGTTTAATACTCATATTCTAGAGGAGTATCTATTCTAGCAGCGAAGAACCTCCCCTGTGAGGTCCTCCAACTCAAGACTGACCCCTCTGGTTGTTATATGGTACTACACCTGTCCATCCAAGGAACCCCCTTAACATTTATCACTATGTCTCCCCACTCAGACTTGGATTTACTGCATAAATTGACTACTGAGGAGGTGTCGATGTCTACAGACCCGCTCCTGTTTGTTGGAGATTTTAACTCAGTTCAAATCACTTAGTGGAAGGCTTGGGATGCTCTGGACCACCGAATGTGGGGTTCCAGGATTGGATTCAGGGGTTTGACTTGGTGGGCCTTTGGAGATGGAAGTATCCACATGTTAAGGCCTACTCATGTCACTCAGACTCTCATGGCACCTTATCCAAAATTGATTTTGCTTTTGGATCCCCATCCATCCTGCTGTGGGTGGTGGATGCTAGATACCTCCCTATAAGTATTTCTGACCATACTCCTTTAGTGGTTAAACTTTCTATTAAATTGTGTCAAACTGGAGGTGTCTGGCGTCTACTGGTTAGATGAACCTTTTATAGTAGACTCCTGCTCGCTGGCGATGACCCAATATTGCGAAAATAACGCATTGACCTCCTCTTATTCCTTAAAATGGGATACCTTTAAGGCTACCCTTAGGGGATCTTTTATGGCTGCAAGGGAAGTGTTATGTAAGAATAAGGACCTAGTGTCCCAGACCTCTGAATGGGATATGGCGGAGGCTGTATCCTGCTTTATCTCTGATGCATCCCCTGACAACTACAGGGTTTGTTGGGGGAAGAGAAGGGTATTTGAGCTTCTCCTATTGGAGAATACTAAAAAGAAGCTGCTGTTTACTTAGTATAAGCTGTTTGAATTTGGTAATAAAGCCGGTAGCTTATTAGCCTATTTTACTAAACCAGAGCTTAATCCCACCTCTGTCCCCAGGATATTGACTCCCCAAGGTATGTTGGCTACTCAGCCCAGTGCTTTTCTGGATGCCTTTGTTTCCTTCTACTATAATTTATATACCTTCTGTGTTGCATACCGTGAGGATGACCTGATCCATTATCTATCCCTAGTGTCCTTACAATCCCTGTCCTCTCTAGGCTAGGGGTGACCTGGAGGCTCCAGTTAACCTGGAGATTTACGCAGCAATTTCTATGTTCCCCTAATAGAAATCACAGAGAGTGCAAGGTTTCCCCTCTGAATGGTACAAGGCTCTTTCACGACTCCTTATGCCCCCACCTTTGGCTTTGTTTGAGGAAGCCTTTGCTTCAGGTATTCTCCTTCCCACCATGCAAGAGAATATGATAGTCTTGATCCTTAAACCTGGAAAAGACCCAACCAAATGTGATTCTTATCACCCAATCTCCCTTATTAATGTGGATACAAAGATTCTGGCTAAAGTTCTGGTCTTGTGTCTTAATAAATATAAATCCTTCTGTATAGCTAGTGACCAGGCTGGGTTTATACCAGAGCGTTCCACCAGGATGAATATCTGCAGACTTTTCACCAATTTACAATACCCTCACCCTCATACGGAGGGTAAGGCTATTATTTCCCTTGATAGCCACAAAGCCTTTGATAGTGTGGAATGGGTTTACCTGTTTAGAGTCCAACAGATGTTTGGTTTTGGCCCCCGGTTGATAAGATGGATTTAGATTCAGTACACCTCCCCAGTGGTGAGAATCAGAGTCAATAATTTAGTCTCCCCCCTTCAGCATTTCTACAGGCACTCGACAAGGTTGCCCACTATGCCCAGTTTTATTTGCCTTAGCGATAGAGCCTTTAGCAGCCTGGTCTTCTCCTCCCCATATAAAAGAGCTACCTATACACTCTATAGAGGATAACATTTATTTTTATGCAAATGAAACTCTAATTTATTTGTCTGACCCCAATGTATCTCTTTTTTATTTTCTCAGATATTTAAAGGAATTCAGTAATTTCTTGGGTTTAGGGTGAATTGGGATAAATCCCTCCTTTTTCCCTTGGGCCTTTTCATGACCCTAAACATCCATCCCTCTTTACAACTGAGAATAGTGCATGATTTTTAATACCTGGGGATCCACATTCATCTCTTTCACACCGTCTTTGTCTCCTATAGAAAAACTACTCAGGAGGGAGGGCACCACCAATTTTTCTATTAAGTCTATTAAACTCCAGTAGTCCTTAATTGTCTGGCTCTAAATCCTCTTCTATATGTTTTAAAGGTTACAAAACTACTGGTCCGAGATTACAACCTCTATAGAATCTGCTTTGGGCTTCCATAATATCTGTTATCCATCTTCTTGGGCTGATGGAAGACTTGCCCTTTAAGAATTGTAATAAACGCCTTTTTAGGATCCTTTTTTTTATGCCAAGAAGAGTATTCTCTTGCTATGGAAGACATCTTCACCTCCTTCTCTGAGCGGATGGAAGCGGTTGGTCGATGACATCCTTCTGGTTTATTATTACATAGTATTTATATAGCGTCAACAGTTTGCGCAGCGCTTTACAATATAAGGAAGACATTACAATCACAATACAATTGAAGACAAGATGGTGAGGAGGGCCCTGCCCTGGGGGCTTACAATCTAAAAGAGGAGGGGTAAGTGATACATGAGGAGGTAGCTGTGTGGGGATGAATTGTTTGAGAACGTGATGGTTGAGTGGTTAAGCTGAGGTGGGATAGGCTTCCCTGAAGAGATGAGTCTTTAGGGAACGCCTAAAGGCAGATAGACGGGAGATAGACGGACAGGTTAGGGTAAAGAGTTCCAGAGGATAAGATAGACTCTAGAGAAGTCCTGGAGGCAAGTATGGGATGAGTTGACAAGGGAGCTGGAAATAAAATTACCTATGACCCTGGCTCTCCAATGCTCATACCATTCCACTCCCACTTTACCACTTTGTTAATGCTGCCCTACTTTACCTTCTACAATGCTTTGATCCTTTTCTTTTTTTACTATAATGATGCTTTACTTGTAACTTGCTGTATTTTACTCCTTTGTTATTCTGTAAGTAAGAGGCATACACTAGTTTAGTGTTGACAGTTCTGTTTTATTTTTTGTTCTCAGGTGTTTTGTGATTGTGTTTATTTGCAACTAAAATTAAATAAAAACTATCTTAAAAAAATAAAAATAAACAAAACATTCATAATGACAAGCCACAGTGCTCCTTGGAGTGTGCCCTTCAACAGATGAAAACTGGAAATATTTAGCAAGTCAAATCAGCACTCCACACATGAAAAAATGAAGCTTTCAAAGAAAAGAACACCAGACCTACTGTGACACATGAAGGAGGATTGCTATGCTTTGGGGTTTGTGGCCACTCGGCGCCTTGAATCTGTGCAGGGCACAATAAAATCGCCAGGCCATCAAGAAATTGTAGAGTGAAATGTACTGCCCATTGTCAAAAAGCTCTGTCTCAAATAAAGCTCATTGGTCCTCTAAAAGGATAATGACACATAAAAACACAGCTAAAAGCACCCAAAAATGTACAAGAACAAAACATATAACTATATTGAAGTGACTATCTATGAGCCCTGGCCCGAAACCTATCAAATATCTGTGGAAAGAGCTGAAACATTCAGTCTGAAGAAGGTTGAAACCTGAGACAGCTGGAGCAGTTTGCTCAAGAATAGTGGACCAAACTACTTGGCAAGTACAGAAGTCTCATTAAGAACTGCAAAAATCACATGTTTGCAGTGATTATCTTAAAGGTTGGGCAACAAAATGTTAGACTAAGGGTCCCATATTTTCTGTCCATGCCATTTTCATTTGATTTAGAAAAAAAAAAAAAGCAAAGTCTGATTTTTATTAAATATAGAATAAACCATGATGGATGCAAATTACTTTGGTCAATTACTTTAGAGAAAATTGTGGGATCTTATTTTTCGTGGAAGAGATTTGTTTGAATCTGTAGATGTGCAACAAACCACAACCAGACTCCTTCTGTCATTTTTTTAGTGTGGCTTAGAAAATGGAATAAAATACCTAACTGGATGTAATAGATTCCACACCCACTTTGTCACTACTGAAAAGTAACAACTCTAAACTACTACAAAATCTAATTTACTTCTTCAGAACTCCAGGGGTGGGGTTCTTGATGCCTGGGCTTACAGTAAGTAGGTTGAAAAACACCGAACTACATTCAACTTGGATGAGGACTGTCGTATTACAGATTAGTGAGTCTGCAGGGGACAGGAGTATTGAAGAGTGAGTATTAAAGTGAGATCTGCTTTTTTTATTTTTACAGCTGCAAGACAGTGTATTTTCCTTTTTTTCTTAATAAACTGTAGTTGGGATTTACCAAAGAAAAAAGCTTTTAAAGGAGAACTAGGGGGTCAGTGTTTTTCCCCATAGTTCTCCTTAGGGTAACGGGAGGACACAAACTAGCGTCCTCCTGTTACCCTAAGCTCAGTATACCGTGAGCTACAGCTCGCGGTATACTGTGACCCCGCAGCGGATCCCGACATGGACGTCGGGATCCGCCCAGCTGCGTGAGTGACAGCTGGCTCTGCCTATCTCGAGGCAGAGCCAACTGTACCCGCCCCCTCCCCCGTCCGTTCCGCCAGTCAGCGCTGGCAGATCGGAGCGGGGAGAGGGGAATCCAGCCCCTCCCCCTGTCACGGCAGAGAGCCGTGACAGGATCGAGAGGTGAGCGAACCCGGTATGTGTTCGCTCACCTCCCGATCTACTGAGCCGACCTGTGACATTCTCATTGTCACAGGTCGGCTAGAACTATGAGGTGAGTGGAAATCACTCATCTCATAGTTCTCCTTTAAAGTCCAATTTGGCAGTCACAGTAATTATAGCCTGTGTTGATAGCACAATGTAATTCTAAGACACTGGAACATTGCATCCCTAACAAAATGGAGGTCATGTCACATATTAGTTTTGTTAGTAAGGAATAATCTTGAAACAAATTAGGTAAATAGATGAAAATGCATAATATAATGTAGAATGTTTAGATAAAAAAACTAAACCTAGTGTTGCTCCTGTACAAGTGAAAATCGGAAACTGAAAAGTAGAGCTGGCATATAAAGTACACTAGTTCACATATAAACATGCAAACAAAATTTGTTATGGCTAAAAATTAATTGTGATTTGGCATCACTGTCATTTTCGGACAGTAATTATAAAAGTGCAAAGAGCTAAACTACTGAATTTTTGCAGATATATTTATAACTTCTACAGTTTTACTATAGTTTGAGTGGTCTTACACAGGTTTTTTTATTGTTGCTGCAGATTTGAAATACAAATGTGCAGTAATTTGTTTCCAATTTAAAACTGTGTATAATAATTATTCGAAATAAATTAGGACCATGTAATAATGTTTTCTGATTCTACAATACCTTCTTCATTGCACACATGGAATTTACAAAGTATTGCCAAATTGCAATTTTTGCAATAAAGTGACCCAGTCAATATTCAAATACCTGTAAAAGAAGACATGTTCACCTTTGCTGCCAGGACTGTGAACTCTAATATCAAATTTCTTCTGATGAATTCAGCACTGAAACCAACACTTCCGGTAGTATCAATCTCCTGGGTCCCCCACAACTTTCACTGGTTCCTCCTTTAGACATCCACATAACTACTATATCCTGTAGGTGAAGGTTTAAGTGTGGACTTCTGCAGAAGGACTACGGGCAGCAGGGACCATGCATATTTTCTGTATTTTTTTTATGGCTGGGTTTCAACGTTTTTCTATAGCAACAGGTGTCAGGGTACCGTGCGCGGGTGTCCCCACACCGCATGCAGGTACCAACGCAGGAGGACCAAATTAGTATGACTACACTAGAAAAAGTTTATAAGCACACAGTTTATTAAAAACACACCAAAACAACCCCACCAACACCCACAAGTATCAAACAATAACCCAGGAAATGCAAAACAACAAACCCACATAAAAAAGGGCAAGTGAAACCTGGGGAGCACGGCAACGCAAGGGGAGCCACAGAGCAATGATCAGGGTACACGGGGGGATCAGGACTCAGGGAATGGAAACAATACTGTGGCACCAGGATTAAATACCCTCCCAGATCATCAGCAGGTGGTGCTTAATTGTTGACAATCACAGGTGAGCCCTGGAAGTGCAGGACCTGGTTCCAGGGTCACAGTGCCACCTGGAGGCGCTCAGGTCCCTGACAGCCACAGGCTGCCTAGAGACACCTGCAGGTGAGCACTAGTAATGTAGGATCTGCTTCAACGCCACCTGGAGGTGTCCTGCTCCCTGACAACAGGGTTGCGTTTGGGTCATGTTTATAAATATAAATTATGCATTGTTCACAAAGGGCATGCACAAGTTAACATTTTACAGAGTATGAGCATTAGGCATTTCTTAAAGTATATCCAAAGCCAAAACTTTTTAAAAACATTGAGAAAGAGTAGGAACCTTGCTATCTGTGTCTCATTAGGCAGATTTCCCTTTCCTCCCTGTCCAGTAGACTCACAAGGATGTGAAAGGATATCTTTCCAATGGGAGGGAAATGCCCTTAGACAGTTGTGACAGCAACAAGTGTTCCCATTGGAATATTCTCCTATATTACTGTTCTGGGTGCAAGTCAAAATTTTGGATATACACATCACATTATCTGCAAGTGAGATTGATGATCAGGATAACTAGAATGGCAGGTTCTAACCCCTCACACCTCACTCTCCAAATCTATAAAGTTTTGCCTTTTTTATTATTATTATTATACAGGATTTATATAGTGCAAACATTTTGTGCAGCACTTTACAACATTAAGGGAGACAATACAGTCTCAATATAGGAGGTAGGAGGTCCCTGCTTGTGAGAGCTTACAATCTAGTACTTTACTTTTACTTTAAGATTTCATCTAAATTTCCATTTGGGCACCTACACCCCTCTGGTTTACAAACTGAGCTGCTTTAACTCTCAATGTACATCCCCCTTTCATTAAAATACTTCATTCAGTAGCATTGCTAGGTTGCACTTACATGGATATAGAGTAGATCAACTTTACCTTGTAATAGGTGGGAGGGATTTAAGAAAACCACAATAATAATATGATTGAATTAAAAAAATAAAGATATACAAATGTTAACAAGCTGCAAAATAATTATGGCTGTGGCATTTATGAAACCAAGTGAAAAACTGACCCCCGATGCCTGGATTCCAATTTTGATTACATAATTGTAATAAATCTTAGTGCATCACATTATGAGGAAGCCAGACTGTTGAAAAGACTGCCAAATCCTAGAAGGTTATGTCATTTCTTTCTGACATTTAATTTACTGCATTTCAGAGTATACATTCTAAGTGGTTTCTCAAGAGTATACCTTCTTTTCTTTTTATCCCTCAATTGGTCTTTTGTTTAGAAGCAGAATAAAATAATTACATTGATTTTAGCAGTTGCAAATTTCTTTCCATTTAAAGTTCATTCTTTGACCCTTGAGAAGGAAGGTTTGCTAAATAATGATCAATAGCCTGTCTGAATCTGTTTGTACTGCCATCAAAAACAACAGATACCCAAGTAAACATGCATTTTCTAGACACACACACACTTAAATATATATCTGCCAGCAATGTAGAATTGTTTGTATAAATGCTAATCTGACACATTAAAAAATCAGTTCAAATAAAGGTTAGCGCTATACAAAACAAAACCTTTCATTTAGCTGGGATAGAAGGGGTTAGTTGATTTGTGTAGTGAATACTTACCTCTGCAGATACTATGATCTAAATTGTTACTGTAAAAGTTCTGCAACACTGACCTCCACTGGCTTACAACTAAGCTCAAGAACCAAAGCAGTTGTATACACTTTCTATTGCAGTAAGCATTAACATATTTATTTGGATACGGTAAAAGACACAGTCAATTACAAACCTATTTGCTAGAAGCTTTTTGTTTTGCTTTGTTTTGACACATATTAACACAGATAGCGACCACTCAATTCTGTAGGAGTGGGTTTCAATCATGGCAATAAACATAGGCTGGCTTCATGCTGTATGCTCCATGTGCAAAAAACGTGCAATTTGCATGTTGGTGTGCTGAAGTAAAATGTATTAATTGCTCTTCAACGCACCTTGCCACTGGACATGTGTTGCAGTACACCACAACACACAGTAACACATTAACGTGCGTTACGGTTACTGTGTTCTAAAAAAAAATTACAAGTACCTTCTCTGATGCATGTTGGTGTGTTAGGCAGCCCATTCAAATGAACTGTCCTGCCTTTCTGCAACAAACATCATCGTGTGAAAATAAACACATTAACCCCTTCATGACTGAGCTTGTTTTTAGTTTCTGTTCGTAAATGACTGACACACTTTTGACATTTTTGCTGTGTGATTCTTCCACGTCAGTAATATACTTTCTTACAAAGTGCACCCACACATATTATATATTGTTTTTTAGAGGACAGATAGGGCTACATATTTATATCACATATGTGCGTCTAACGCCTCACTTAGGACAAATAAAATATAAAAAAAGAGGAAAAAACCGTTTAAAAAAAACACTTTTTTCCCAGTTTTGATTTGTAGTATTTTTTTTACAAAACCAGCACAGCTAAAAAAATGCAATAAATACATTCATTTATTTGTCCCTTATTTTATTTTATTTTTTACACATTTTTTTATTTTTTTTACACTTTTCACAATTTTTTTTTTTTTTTACACTTTTCACTTTTTTTTTTAACTTAAAAATGTTATTTTATTTATTTAATTATATCAAGCAGATTTTGTGAATTAATCTCACTGTTACTGCATGATAAATTAATAAATTTTTGGTTATTATCAGGCTGCTTCAAACTTCAGAACAGCCGATAATAAGTTAGTGACACTGATCCTGCAGCAGTTCAGGATTCAGCTGTTACTAAATGTTTTCTGATTGTTGCAACAACGATCAGCAAACAAACATTCTTCTTCCAGGAATAGATACATTGTAGGAATAGACACATTTTGTATCTATTCATGAAAGAAAAAAAAAAAGCCAGTATAGCTTGAGAGAGATATCTCTCGATCTATACGAGCTGTCAGAATGCCGGCAAAAGCCGGCATCTGTGTCCGCTTTGCTTTGACTCTCAGACACCCGATATTAAGGTATCGGGTGTCTGAAAAAGGTTAACCCTTTCATTAATGAATGCCTCTGTAGTAAGGGCATACATTAATGAATGTTAAAAGCTGATTCTCAGCGATTAACAGCCCTCTAAAGCAGCAAATAACTCGTCACGTACAGTGTACGTGACAAGTCATTTGGTCCCTTTGTGGCTGGACGTACAGTGTACGTCTCCCGTCACGAAGGGGTTAACATGCATGCATTAACACACTGCAACTGCGTATACCCAGCTTTAATGAAATGTGAACCTGAGAGATCCATCTATAGGGTGATAAGGAAGTGGCATGCGCTGCAGCAAAAACTGGGTGTGGCTAAATTGTTTAAGGGTGCATAGTTTAAAAAAGGGGACTTACAGCAAAAACTGAGATGTTAAAGGAGAAGTATTGGGAGAGTAAAGTGTTCCCCTCCCAATACTTAGAACTGACGTAGGACACTGCAGCTGTCACATGCCAGCTCTACACCAAGAGCTGAATGATTATGTAAATGATGATCACTCACCTCACAGTCTCTTCCCTGCAAAGAACAGGGACTGTCAGTCCCGCTATCTGCTGACTTTGGGTCACAGGAGTACACTAGTAAATGTATTACTGTGATCCAAAAGAGAAGTAAAGCCAAAACATTGTTGGCTTTACTTCTCCTTTAAGCAGACACTGAAAGTTGTGCAGTGCATTTAGCAAACAAAAACAGATGCCAAGAATCAGGATGCAAGACAAGTGGTACCAATCAAAGTGTATGAAAACATAATAACATACTGAGAATTACACCCAAAAACACCCAACAAGAACAAAAGAAGTGGTACTATGCAGCATCCATACATAGAGAATTAGATCTAATACTGAGAATAACACTCAACATAGAGGACATGAAAAGTGCCACTATGCAGCACCCATGCATGCATAATAAAATCAGATATGCATAATTATACATAATACATTCTACTGTGCCAAACCCGTATTTATAGAATTAGAACAGATACTGAGAATTGCACAGAATACAGGATAAAAGAAGTGCCAATGTGCAACACCCACCATACAGGACCAGAGATATGGAACTGTTCAGGATCCAAACACATAGAATAAAAAACAGACAATGAAAATTATAATAGCATACAGAAATTATAATGATGTTTGATCCCTGACATTTTACACTATTTGTCCCTGCCCCCCACCCCCAAACAGCAGCAACAGTTAAAATGTATGTAAAGGCATTTTTTTTGTATATATGTAGGGGAAGAGTTAAAACTCAAATTATTTTGTATTTCCTTTTACTGCTGGGGAAATATCCTTTCCTTTCTTTGGTGATGCACCAGGAAATAAGAGGAAATCTCTCCAAAGTGAGCAGAGTTCCAATCTTAGAGAGTTGTCATAGAAAAATGTGTCTCTGTTGGAGAATTTTCCCTCACTTCTTGCTTCTTCCGTGACAAATGGAATGGGAAAATCTCCCCAGCAGAGACATGGACAGCAAAAAAAAACTAAGTATCCAACAATTTCCTAATCAAAAATAATTATTCTCACTGTTGTTGAGAAAAAAAAAAATCCTTGTCAGTTATATATATTGCAATCATTACTGCAGACCCTTACTTCTGGCTGAAACTAGCACCTGCATTCTGTTGACATCCTGTTACCTGTGGGTTAAATGGAAGGGGACAATTTTACCGTCACGCGGTCAGACCTAGGGTTATAGTAAGGGAAACACAGCAGAGAAAATCACATGAGCAGTAAATGGCAGCATATGGCTGACCAACTAACACTTGAAGTTTGCAAAAAAAGGAAAACAGGCTAATGATTTCACCAATGTGCTGATCCACCACTATCACGTCACAGGCTGGAGTACACCCTAAACCTGGCTGTAAAGCTCCAGCATAGTTCAGACCTTTTTTTTTAGCCAAGGCAAGCATGCAGAACTTGAGGCACCCCAGTCTATAATGAAAAAAAAAACAAACAAAAGAAAAACAATGTGTGGTCCCTCCAAAACCCCATCTTAAATAGGGGTCTGGTATGGATTTTAAGGTGGACCCCACACAAAAAAAGTGGGGTTCCCCCTTCACATTAGGAGCCTGCTTCACATCAGCCCCAACCTTTGCATCAGTAATCCCCCTTCACATTAGAAGCCCTTTCCTTTTACATCAGAGTCTTCCCCTCTCACACTAGGAGTCCCCTTAACATCAGAAGCCCCCCTTTACATCAGAGACCCCCTCTTTCACATCAGGAGACAACCCTTAACATTAGGAGCACTCTTTGCATCAGAGACATGATGATGTGTGAGCATTTTGAGGCACCACTGAGGAAGGCAGAAGGCACCCTGGTTGAGAAAGGCTGGTCCAAGGTAATGAAGGACCTGGCTTTGCAGAATGGTAGGAGAGCCTGGATCACAAAAATGATTAAACAGTATGACAATTCCTTTGGCAGTTACATATAGTATATGCAATTTCAATGTGATTAGCTGTTTTCCTGGAGTTCAGCTTTAACAATGTGGATATTGTTTGTGTTATATAACACCTACTAAATAAATTGTTCTATATTGGCTGAGCTGACAGGAAGGGCAAAGAATCACAGTGACATTTAATCAATAAGTCCTGCAAGGGATAACATTTTGCCTGTGTAACTGTAGCTTCATTTCTAACTTTAAATATTTAATCTGGAGCAGAAGTGCACTGAATTTGTTTACAGTTGTATAAAACAAAAGGTCTTGGAAAAAGTTCTATATTTTCTGCATTTAAAGATGTATTCAACAGAAGATTAAAGGAAGACACCACTTTAATACTATTTTCCACAATCCTCACTTTTCAGAGTTGCTTTAAGATGCTGATCGACTGCAAAGATGTGATGTGAACAGGCTCACGGAAACTCTGCCTTGTTAAAGGTTTCAAATCTGACACTAATTCTCCCAATGCCCGGCTTCAATAACTGTCAAGTTTACACACAATGACAGGGAGAAAACAATCCTTGCTGTAGTAGGGGAGGGGAAGGGGGGAGAGAAAATGTGGTCGACAAGGTTAAAAAACATTGGAGAAAGGCGCTGGCACAATATACATCTTTTTCTAACAATTTTATCCTTGTTCAACCAGCCTTACAATGCAAGCACAATTGAATGAATCAGGGGCAATCACAAATTGTCCTATGCATGGAAAATTACACTCATGGCTAGTTCACACCATGTCTGTTGAGTGTTTTTTTGCACACCACCACACCAACTTTAAACTGATATTAAAGCTAAAAGTTTTTTTAAAGGAGAACTATGAGGGGAGTGATTTACACTCATCCTCATAGTTAGAGCCGACGTTTGACATTGAAACTGAAGTGGAAGTGAATGAACACATACCGTCGTTCGCTTATTTCCCAATCATCTTCCTGTGGAGTGCGGTGACTGTTAGGCACCACTCCCGGCAGGAATTCCCCTCCTCCCCTCTCCAATCCTCCAGTGCTGACTGGAGAAACGGACAGGGAGGGGGCGGGCCGCGCCTCTAGATAGGCAGACCCCGCTGTCAACAGCCACCTGGGTGGATCTCAACAGTGTTATCGGGATCTGCCCCGGCTGCGGCACTTTCAGTATATAGCACGCTATAGCTGGATATATACTGAGCTTTGGTTCAAAGGAAGAGGATGGTATATGTTCTCCCGTGACCCTAAAGAGAACTATGGGATAAAAAGGTTGCCCCATAGTTCTCTGTTAAGTTATTTAAAATGCTGATCACTTACAATGAATGCTGATCCTTGATGTTTAAGTAAAAATGATGGTCAAGTAAAAATTCAAAGAAAAACGTTGCTGGGCAATATATATTTGTTTGAACTGGATTTATTATTTTAAAAAGTTTGAGCTTTTGGGGCTGCAACTAAGGATTATTTTCATAATCGATTTGGCCGATTATTTTTTCAAATTTTTAATAATTTCATACTTAAGTTAAAATAAAATACACAAATGCAGTGTTACAAACATAGTTTACTTCAGAATAAAACTGCATGCACAATTTTTTTGCAATAGCACTGCACTGGAACACACGGAATTGGGGTGCCACATGTTCCAGTGCAGGTGATCACACTGTGGGCGTGTTTCGGGTGCCAATGAAATGAATGGCACCTCCTGCACCAGAATTTGTCAGGTCAAAAACAAAAATTACTTTTTTCCAAGCTTTTTTTAAATAATTGGGGGGAGGGTGGCTTTATTTCTTTTCTAACTTTTTTTTACTATTTCTTGAATTATTTTATTTTTTTACTTTACTGTTAGGGGCTTTGAGAAAATATAAGAGGTCTAAACAGATCCCTGATATTTTCCTTTAGAGAAAAAAAAAGAAATTGAGGACACAGAGTCCTTAGTCTCTTTTTCTGCAGCACCCAGCACTCAAAGAACAGGAGACACACAGAGGCTTCCTGTTCATTTATAAATCGAGGAGATAGTAAACATACTATGTCCATAATCATGAATGAACAGGAAGTGATGCAGAACACTTCCTGTTCATTCATACGTAGGGACACAGTATCTGAATACTATGTCCTCAGTTATTTACAAACATCATAGCGATCAGCGCTTTTCACAGCAATGCTTGAATATTACAAGGAAGAATTAGCAAATATTTCACATAATTTCTGATCGTCCTGCAGCTCTTCTCCCCGCACCACCCCACTCGGCCTCCTGAAAGCTTTCTCCTCCCTGCTGGGCGCCAGCAGGTGGATTGGCTCTGTTTTCCCTCTGATCCGCTCTGCCTTTGCTGAAACAGGCGGGGGAGAGCAATGGGGATCGGAAGGGACACAGACCGCACCAAGCAGTGGGCTCTCAGCGGGGAGCAGAGAGCTGCAGAGCCGAAGCAGGGGAGGCAGTGGCACGGGGGGTGCTCTCCTCACCATTGGGCACCGGCTACAGGGGTCTGTGTCCCTTCTGATCCCCACCAGGAGCAGCAGGGACTCAGAGCCAATGAAACACCAGCTGGGACCAAGAACACTTAATCGATCATGAGAAATGTTGACAATTCTCATTATTGATTCTTATGGATTAATCAATTAGTTGGTTTCTGCCATAGAGAGTTTAATATTACTTTAAAGTAGGGATGCACAGATACTTTTTGAGTACCAGTGCAGATACTTGGCATTTTCATGAGAACTACCAGGGTTGCAGGGGTTGCAGCTGGGACCTAGCTCTGGCACTCCACCGCTCTCCTGAAATCATTAGTCTGTATTGTTTTAGAAAAACTGTCACATGACAAACAAAAATGTATCAGTACTCGTACTTGTAAGTACTCGGCAAGTACCAGTACTCGTACTCGCAAAACTGGTATCTGTGCATCCATTTATTTATAGTTATAAAAACAAAAGCATACATGAAAACAGAGATGTACAAATCCCAGGAGCTCAGTGTGCTCCTTACAAATGACAACTGCCTCCTAATTTTTGAATTTTTCTCTAGTCTAGTCTTGGAGCTCAAAAGTATCGGTACATGTACTCGTACTTGTACCAAGTACTGTACTTGGTATCTGTGCAACCCTACTTTAAAGTGTTAAAGACCTTGCACATCCTAGAGTCCTTCATCAGTGAGCACATATATACACATTCAGCTGCAGGGACTTGCTGTCATTCAACAACTGAGGTCCCAATATGTCTAGCAGAGGTGCTATTAGCAGCTATTTAATCACTGATCAGCAGAAGCAGGGGTTTGTGCTTAGTGTTTGTTAAAATGCAAATAAATACACAAAACTTGTGCTGCATAGGATAAGTGACACAATCATTTACCACATTGTGTTCTTTATACAAATATTGTAATACTATAAACACAGTTTAACAGTATACATATAATTAAAAGACAAAAGACATATGTAAAATTGAAGTACTTTAAAGTTTGCTTGCAGTGTACTACAGATAGCAACAACATGCTGTACAAAAGATATGCCACCAAAAGACTGGTGTCCTTTCACTAGTTACAAAGTGTCCTTCATTGTATGCATCCAATCTAATTGAACCTTCATTTAGGTGGGAAGCTGACAGAGGGAAGGTGATGGCAGGTGCTGGGTCCTGGGATGGGGGTGCGCATGTGCAGGGTGACACACACAGCCCAATGATGTCACCCCGGGGGCAGGCGTGGTGGCCATTTTGGGTAAGGGACCATATAAGTTTTTGTGTGCTTACTCTGGTGATGCCTCCTGATCAATGGGGATCTTTTGAATGGTACTTGGCGAGAGAGGTAGCTGGAGGGTGGCTACCTTTGTTCCCAATGGTCCCTGTGTGTGTCGTAAAGTAACCACTACTCCAAGCTCACTCTCATGATGGACTACAATCTCATGCTTAGTTTACTATATTGAGATTGTAGTCCATCACAGAAGTGAGCCTGGAGTGGTGGCTACTTCACGACACACATAGGAATCATGGCAGATAATAGTAGACACCCTCCAGAAGGAAGGCACAAATTCAGAGATGATTTGAGGATCTACAGCTGAGTGATGCACAAAGAAGATACATTTTTGTTAATTGTTAAGGTACTTGAATGCATTTTTAAGCTTTAGCTTCTGAGTTTAGTGTCACTTTAAGACTAATATTTCAGTATATCTGGATATATTCTAAATCCTAGGTCTATCTGAATCCCTGACTAATTTCATTGGAGCAATTCCATAAACTACTCTATCTGGAAGAATGGGGATCTGGATGCCCCTCTCTCTGGGTGGTTTGGGAAGGATGAATACAATGAAGAACACTTTGTAAATAGTGCAAGGGCACCAGTATTTTGTTGGCATATCTTTTGTACAGTATTATGTTGGTATCTGTGATACAATGCACTCAAACCTTGAGGTACTCAAATTTGGCATAGCTTTATCTCTTTAATGATATGTACATTGTTATACTTTGTTTATAGTAATTATATTTATATTTTTATAAAAAACAAAATGTGGTATATGACTGTGTCACTGTTGCACCTGAAAAGTCTCAGAGTACAAGTGTTGTGTATTTATTTATATTGTTTAGGTACAGAGATAAAAATAGGCTTGGCTCAGAAATGTATATGAAAAAATAGCTTGTTATAATTTAAACAAACATTCCTCACACCTCACACGCTGCATGCTAATGAAATTGTGGAAAGTGGAAATCCAGCCCTATTAAAATGTATTTATTTTCTACACAGGAGTTGCTGTAAAAAAAATGACTATATAAAATTATTATTATTTTTTTTTTAAGAATTTTTTTTTTAACCCATTTTAACCACCAGTTATCCCTAAATGTATCCCTAACTAGATATAATACAATTCTTCATCTCTCTGCTCTCCTTAACTTTGTGCTAACTTATTTTAGCCAATCTTTATTTTTTGTTTAACCACATAAATCCACAGTGACATTTTAAAATTGCAGTTGGATAGTGGCTATTTGTCCCAGAACCATATGTCAGGAAGCAGGGGGTGTTACCTCTACTCGGGGACCACGGGCAGGGCGCAGGGCACGGGTTCAGCTCGGTAGAACACCTAGTGCCCGAGGTGCAGGTGCGCATGCGCGAATCAGGCGACGTGGGTGCATGCGCAGTACGCAGGCTGCACGCGCATCCCCGGGAGCATAGCGTTCCTGCATCATCTGGCTATCAGGTGTGAGCCTTGCTGGGGGAGGTTCCCAGTACACACCTTCCATCTTCCTCGCCTGCCATCGGTTCCCGGGGAGGGAGGCCTCCTGGTTGCCTCGGTGACCAGGGGGTGGTCCTACCTCCCTTGGCTATAAAAACCTGACCTGAGCTCTGGCTTATTGCTGAGTTATTCCACCTTATGGTGAACACCTAGCCTCCCTGCTGATCCTCCTATTGCCCCTTTGTATCCTTCCCGATTACCGACCCTTGGACTGTCTTCCGCCTTTGAACCTTCGCTGCTTGCCTCAACCCGGATTGGACATTGACTACCCCTCTTGGATTATCCCTAAACTTGTACCGCGTTTCTGGACTGTCAGCTGCTTACTGCCAGTGGGTTCCTCATCTCACTACTAGCTCCCTGGGACGTCTGACACCATATTAAAATGGAGGCTAGTCTCTATGCGGGCCCTTACGGGCACCGATGCTGGTTGGTATGCAGTGCAAAGCCCAGGAGCTGAAACAATCAGCACTTGGGCTCCCAATGCTTCTACAGTGCGTTCAGGTCACAACAATAACATTGGAAGGTCTGGCTGACATTTGAGTTCACAGCACAAGCATAGATGCTCAAGTAAGTGAATGCAATGTCATGTGAATATTTCGCAATTGTAGACCTATGAATATGTTTCTGTCGTGCTAATTTGTGACCTTATCAACCCAAATAATCTTATCTTAATATAGATATATGTCTGATTGACAAGAAGGGAAGGGGGAATCCCTGTGGGGTGCGGTGACTGACAGTCACTGCAGTTTGCAGGGAGAAGGCCGTGAGCTGAGCGATCAGTGGTTACATAACCGCTCAGCTCTTGGTATAGAGCCAGCGTGTGACAGCTGCAGTGTCACTTGCTGGCTCTAAGTATTGGAAAGAGTACATTTTACTCTCCCAATATGTCTTCTTTAAATAAAAGTTGCACTCATGTGATATCATTTTAATCAGCTAACTCTTTTGAGAATTTTTTACTATTTATTTCAAATAAAAACCAAGGAAATAAAATATGTATCTCAATTTGCTACCAAATTAAGAAGAATGCCCTGGGACTGGGATTTTAATGAGAATAAAGGACATTTTATATGCTTATTTTTTGTAGTTGAAGTAATAAAAATGTAAGATTTTCCAAAAATGCCTTAATTGCATTTGCAATATTACATACATTTCCAATATTACAAATCTGACATATTTTGAACGAACATAATATTGATATTATGATAACTGGGACAAATTATGGAATAAAATAAGCACTTTATAGAAACAGTAACACTTTAACGTTATAGTAATAAATTTAGAACTTTCACTCGTCATACTGGAAACTTTCACAAAAACATGTCTCACTTCTGTATCATAAGTGATAAAGTGTTTGCCCAAATAACAGGCACATTGTTAAAATTTGAAAAAGAGCTATTAACATGAAATTGCATCTAGCCTCTAGTCAAGTGATTAACTGTATATATTAGTATCTGCAGAAATATTTCATGTTTATCTGAGCCTTTTTTTATAATAAACACTGAAGAAAATATAAGAACAACAGTGACAAAAAATCTGACATTTTCCGTACAGAATAGTAAACATGACTACATTTTTGTAAATTATTTTTAATGCTTTTGTTTTAATGTATATTGATCTTAAAAAGGGAACTCCCTGGGTGCACACTAACTTCTTAGAGCCGATACCATATTTCTCCTGGTACCTGCTCAGCAAAAAAGTCTGTAGGAAGAAACTTGTCAAGCACTAAAATCTGACAAGCAAGCAGCCTAAATGCAAATGTACAGCTCCAGGACTTTAGGAGAGTGAACCAGATGCTGCTCCCTCGCCTGTCAATTCTGCTGCTTCATAGACTCCTTCCTGAAGGTTAGCAGCCAGCACTGTGATTTCAGGAAGCACAAGAATGCTCTCAATTATATCAGACATAGTCAACAAGCTGTTTGCAAATCTACCAGTAGTCTGTCGATGGGTGCCAAACAGATCTCAGATCACAATGCAAAACCCAAGATTGGCTTCATGATAGAACAAAAAAAGTTTTATTAAAAGGTTATTATAACACATTTTAAATATATTTTCTTTTTTTGACAGCAATCATTTAACAATAAACATTAATCCAATGTCTTTACTGTCCACTAGCACACAAATAGTTATGTTGTTATTTTACATCAACCTGCAGTTAAAGGCTAGAGCTATTTTTTCAAGGCCAAAAATTAAATATAAAAATTTCCACATGAATCTTGGAAGACAAAGTTCAACCAAACCATTGCAATAGTTTATGACCAAAATGCCCAGCATCTGTTAAATGATGCGGTTATATGACACAAACGTGACTGAGCAGAAACTGTCATGCCCAATAAAGCTCAATTAAAGTGACAGTAAAGTCAAAAGTTAAATTAAAAAATACATTCAAGTTTTAACAAAAATGTATCTTATTTGTGCATCACTCGGCTGTAGATCCTCAAATCATCTCTGAATTAGTGTTGACACTGTTACAGTTCAGCTGCAGACTTGCAGCTGAGCTGTTACTTGTAGTTCTAAAAGTATATACATACCTCTTACCGCTGGTTCTGCAGGCACATCCTGGGGGACCACATGCCACCTACTCAGCATCCCATGCCACCTACTCAGCATTTCAGCACCCTTCAAGCTTAAGCTGACTTCCACTGCCTCATTCAGTTCCCCTGCTCTGTTCCCTGCTTGTACTCCAGCTCTGGGAGTTGTCAGCCTACACTACTTGCACCCTTTTCTCTAAGTGTCCCTGCCAGTGTAGTGGAAAGGGTCCACATACCCGACTCCAGTTCATACCCGTGAGCCGCCGATCCGTGACAGACACTGTAGCCACCACTCCAAGCTCGCTCTCGTGATGAACTACAATCTCAATACAAATTAGTAAACTAAACATGAGATTGTAGTCTATCACGGGAGTGATCTAGGGGCAGTGCTGCGTTACAACTCGCAGATCATGAAGCATCAAGGCTTATCATTACAACTATGATGCACCACAGACTAGCAGGGAGGAGTGTGGGAGAAGGGAGGCCAAGCTCTACACTACAAGAAATGTTTACATTTTTCAACAAGAGCAACAAATGCTTTGTTCTTTGTGTACTGCAGAATATCTCTATTGAGATGGGTATAGTTTAACAACAATGCTGCTATTTAGAAGGTGACATAGTAATTCTAACATTCTGCTCCTAATCGACCATAAAGGGTAGTTTGTTGGGGTTTACAGGGTAATTAATTACTGAAAATATATATGATATTACACCAATTTACAAAGTGCTGTATAAGTAAATGATCTGAAAGGACAAAGGTTGTTTCACTTAACTTATCCTGCAAACTTTAGAAAGCATGATACTTGGAGTGTGTGATATTGTTCATTTACTGTATGGCAATCAGCTTCTCTCTTTCATTTTAAAATCTTAACTAAACAAACTGAAGAGAGAAGCTGATTGGTTGCCATGCACAGCTGCTCCAGATTGTGCCTGCTCCAGTTTTGATAAACTCCCCTCTTTGTGTGCTAACAGGGAACACGACCAGAATTATGTTTTCTTCCAAATTCTGCAAAGATATGGTTCAGTGAAGTGATCCTAGCTTAAACCTGTTCAGGATTTGCTGAGCCTTGGTGGCCAGGCCTAAAAGCATAGGGAGATAATCAATGGTAAGGTTCCTTGAGTACAGTATGTATATCCCTTTTTCCAGACTATTAACTATATGGTATTGGGTGAACAACTGGTTCACCCAAAAGACCCAACGCCAAAACACAAGATGAACAACATTGTGTATGCAGTCTAGTGCAGTGAGGAGTGCTCAGAATTGTATGTCGGTGAAACAATACAGCAGCTACACCAGCGTATGGCACAGCATAGAAGAGCCAAACCCTCTGGTCAGGATTCGGCAGTATACCTACATCTAAAGGAAACAAGTCACTCCTTTGAAGACAGTCAAGTACGCATCCTAGACAGGGAGGAGGACTGGTTTAAAAGAGGTGTGAAAGAGGCCCTGTATGTAAAAATGGAAAAGCCAAGTTTGAATAGAGAGGGGGGGGTGAGACATCTATTGTTTGCCACATACAATGCTGTTTTAACACCTCTCTCTGGGCAGCTTATTAATACATACTAGACTCCCAATTATGCAAATGCAATCAACACCTGGTTGCTACTAACAGACTATGTGGATTGGAGCAACATTCACCATATTTATTCCCAGATAATTTTTGTACAAGTCATTCTGAATTGAGAAAGATGGTCGGATGTCCAGTGAAACGTCTTCAAGAAAAATACAGCAAGTCCAGTTGCCTTGACTTATTTTTTACAGATATTCAACCACCTGGATGAATGAGAACCTTCACAGACATATTTAAAATTATGAATGGTTTATCGTTAAATATAAAGGAATAATAACATTTTAATGTTCAATTTTATCATGGGTAAAAACATACTAAACTGGTGTAAAAAGTAAAGGTGTCCATATATAAGTCATGTATGTGTACTCAACTGATAATTAGACCATGTATGATCTGACTCTGACAGAGACAGCCATCAGATTGCTATTCAAATGCTGATAATTAGGGTGAATAAAGTTGTCATGACAGCCATACTAATGACTTTCAGTAGATCTTCGAAAGATCCAGACAGATTGCCGAGTATATGCTACTATGGCTGTTAGAAAACTAAAAGATATATTTACTATTAAACAGGTGAGCTATACTGCATTTGGTTGAAACATTAAGCAACTTATAAAACCCCCAGAAAGATCAAATCCAGAACTTGATTGCCTAGAAGCTAATAAAGCTGACAGCTTTCTCACTTTACATCAGTTTCAAGAGGCCTAAAGCCACTGCTCATTGAAGAGAATCCAGTGATCTTAGATTTAAACATCCCCAAGGTAGATGTAGTTCAGTTACCTGAAAAAAAAAAAAGCTACCAATATTTTAATTCCAACTCACCCTTTACCTGCTTAAAATGCTTTTCTAATATTATCTTGAGTAAGATGTATTCTACAGAGAGAGAATTATTTGAAGCAAGTAAGAATAAATTGCTGAACGCCACTTTTTATGTAAAAGTAGAAAGAGATAATTGTATAACATGTGCAACAAATGAATAATCTGTAAAAGACAAAATGGCTGATGTTGTCTGTATTTTATCAGTTTATGTGACAACAATAAAGCAATTTCTACCAGATTTACTGCGGCGTTTTTCTATCATAACTGCAAATCCTTATTAAATAAAGAATATATTGGAACATAAAGCTTATTAGAATATAGAATAAACAGTGATACAGTGCTGAAAGTAAAATGAATATAATATATATATATATACATACACATACACAGTAGAGATATATTAAGGATGCACCAAAATTCAAAATGTCGGCCACCAAAATATGTTGGCCAAAAATGATGCTTTGGGCAAAATGCCAAAAGTACCATCTTTTAGCCAAAGTTGCGGTGCAGTCGTGATTTCCCTCCTCCTCGCTGGGCTCTGCTCTGTATCCCCTCTAACACAGAGCAGCATCCAGCGGAGAGGGGTGCAACTGTCAGGAGGCCAAGCGGGGCGAGCGCTGTGAGTGGTGTGTCACAGGAAGCCTGAGCTTTTTTCCAGCACTGCCCGCTCGGCCTCCTGTGACAGTCAGGATGGAGAGCGGTTAGCTAGTAAACGATCACTTCCTGTTCCATCATGATTGTGGACATGGTAAATATACTATCTCCACAGGTTATGAATGAACAGTATCAGTATAGAGGATTCCTGTTCATTCATAACAGGGGCTGCAGGAAAAAAAAAGAGATTGAGGACTCTATGTCCTCAATCTCTTTTTCTATTTTAAAAGGGAAATATCAGGGGTCTGTTTGAAAAAAATCAATAAAAAATCAATAAATAAAAAATAAAAAAATAATTTAAAAAAGTTTAGAAAGAGGGAAAGTTAAAGTCCCGGCCTGCAGTACAGAGTGCAGCAGATTTCAAGCCTCCTCAGCTCGGCGGATTGATATCAAATAGGACTGGTAGTTCAGTGACAGTCTGCCTGGAAGCTGAGAAAGGTAGGCAGATGTGTATAGTTTGCTTGATTAGCATTTGTAACAGTAATAAAAAAAACAAACGAATGTTACTAAAACAGACTAGGCTTGCAATACATAATGTCACCTGTCAGTGCAAAAGCTGGGGGAAGGGGGGTTTCTACTTGCAACAGAGCCCCTGCTAATACCCCCCTACAGATCCCCACCCCCTCCTTCTGCAATGACCAGGGACGCTGATGGACATTAATGTAGTCCAAGCCCACATAATGCAAACAGCATCTGCACTGACAGGAGACAATATGACAGGGGACACTGATGGGCATTGTACACCACCATCCGTCATGGTTTTCGAGGTCTTCTGGGGGACCTGGGACCATGGCAATATGGACGGAGCTCCATCACAGCACAGCAGCCCCCACTGGACCTGAGGATCCACCCAAGTTCTTGATAAGATAGGGATACTGGGTGGATCTTAAAAAAAGAAAACACTTTTTTTTTGTTGGAGTGTGTATGTGTGTGAATGCTTGAGTGTGTGAGATTGTGTCTGTGGTTGTGTGTGTCTGTCAGTGTTTTTGAGGGTCCATTCACACTAGTACATAGTGTTAATTGCACAGTCCAGTGCGATTACCACGTTGTACCATGCAAAATCGCACCTACCGCAAATTCTGCTGAGGGAGTTGTGCTGCATTTCCATTCATTTGAATGGCACCGCAAACATACCTCCTGCCCACAGTTTGATCGCCCGCACCGGAATGCGCGGTACCGCAATGCCGCGCGTTCCAATGCGGTGCGACTTGGGTCATGGCTTACTGACCAAGGACAAATGTGGGTCCTGAGGTTACACAGGTTGAGAACCACTGCTCGAGTGCATTAAAAATAGATGTGAAAAAAATTTCTGCCATAAAATGGTTAAAATTAGTTTTAAAGGCAAAACCTTAGGACAGCTTATCTCAGGGCTGGACAAATCCCAGGAGCAAGGTAGCTAATGCAAGGTAGCTCCTTAAAAACTACAGCTGATGCCTAACTTTTCAGGTCTTCTTTAGTTTGGTCAGTGGCACTTGCTCATAAAAAAAAAACCTTGGATTAGACAAACTGGCTACTGAATTCTGTATCAATTTATCCACTCCTGACTTATCTACAATGGTAATAACCCTATTTAGGCTACAAATATGATAGCTTGTATAAAAGGATATATGTTTATAGAGTAGGCTTAAATGAAGAACTGAAAACATTTTTTTTTGGATGAACACTGATTTACCTTCTGCTATCAGTCAATTCTGTTGTGTGGGGTATTCAATGAAGCTAATATAAACACAGAACTGCTACGAGCTGCCATTAATACAGACATCCCATAGGAATATATTGAGCCGTGGCATGCATGCATATTATAAAGTGTAGGCTGAAGTTTTTTTTGCAAAAGCTCTTAGGTATTGTTAAACTTATTATTTTATATAATGCAATTGATCACCATCATTTGTAGACTGATTGTTAGATAGAGCTACAGTATTAAGCATTAGATTCTGGTATATTAAGGTAGATAAACATTTTTGCCATCTAATTATTTATTTGTGAATAACCTGTGCCCTCCTTGTTCACTTACAGTAACAAGTCGTATAATGCATAATTCCCTGTTCTGGACTAGCATTGCCATAGCAACTAACAAGCCACTGTTAGCCACAATGTTCCAGTATCTCGTGCAAACCATGGTTTAAGGTACTTTCAGGCTTATTCTAGTACAGATTGTAAAAGGGATGTGCAAAGGGCAATAACCCATCGCAACCAGATTTAAGTTTACTGGAGCCAGCTAACATACGATTGCTGGTTTCATTGGGATACTGTGCATCATCATTTTTTTTCTCTATTGCTTTGCTTCATCCCCAACATAAGAATTTAGACATATTTGGAGTATAAAAAGTGACACAAAAAAAGTGTGTGTTGTGTTAAATGGGCAGTATTAGATGCCCTTCAGGCCCTTTTTACATCTGTGCAGTACAACATATGTGCTCTACTGAAGAACAAAACAGATAAATAATTTTTGGCTGGCTAGCTTGAACATGTACTTGTAATTTGACCCACAGCACCAGGTTCTAGCATTTTACTGACATGATAAACATACAGCTCACATAGTACAGACCTCTTACGTGTTTCAGCCACCAAGAGCCTTAATCGTAGCTATGACTAAGGCCCATAGTGGCCGAAACGAGTAAGAGTTCTGTCCCTTGTGCAGAATTGCAGGTATATTTATTATTGGTGTACAGCTGTGCCTTTCAAGAGGAAGGGGCTTCCTCCAGAAGAGTTTGCTCTCGGTTTGTAAAATGCTATATATTTCCACAGTTGGAAAACTCAGATAGTGCAGAGTTAGAGAGCGCACCTATCTGAGGTACCTTGACTTGGCAGGGTGACTTTAACATTTATTTGCAAATTTACTAAACTAAAAGCTATGTTTTCATCTTGAGTAGTCAAAACAGATTAGAGTTTTGCTGGCTAGCTTGAAAGTGGGCTATGGATTTCTTTCCTACGGTCGTATAAGTATATATAAGCTCTGACCATCTGCCCTGTTCCCTTTGTGCTAGAGCAGCTTTCATGATGGCTTCTACTAGGCAATAGCTTGCTACAGCTGAAACCCCATTTATTCTATGCCCTGACCATGACTTGTGCATTTGCAGTTTTTTTTAATGTGCGGTTCTTTGTACACAGGGGCATTTTTTTTGTGCAATAAAGTTTATTTCAGGTCTGACAGGAATAAACCTAAGCAGACAAAAAGTCATGCTTGCAATCATATTTGTGAGCATTTAGCACATGGTGAAAGAAGCTTTCCCCAGGAATTCAGCATGCAAATGCAATGGAAATCGCACTTGAAAAAATGTTTCGAGCACACATAAGTAGGGCTGCAACAACTAATCGACATAATCGATTATAATCGATTATTGAAAAAGTTGTCAACTTTTTCAATAATCGATTAATCGGCTTCCGATCAGTTGGCCCTGTTCACAGCTCCACACGCTGTGCGCCGTACCTCCTCCCCACCTCACGCTCGCCGCTGCCAGACCCGCCCGCATCCATGCTCCACACGCCGCACACTCACCGCCCACCCACATCCACGATCGGCACAGGGACGCGGGGAGATGTAGTAAGGAGGAGCAGGTGTGGGGGGATGACAGCCGCCGATAGACAGGCCCGATCTCAGAAGCAAGTTGCTGGAAGACTGCTCAGGTAAGCCTGCACTTTCCCACACATGGTGCTCTATAATGTATTGCTGGGATTTGTATTCCTCTATAGCTGATGGTACATTGTGCTGTATATTATACAGAGGACTACAAATCCCAGCAATACATTATACACTGTATGTATAATGTATTGCTGGGATTTGTTGTACTCTTTTATAGCTGGTGATATTCTGCATTGCACGGTATAATGTACTATTGCTGGGATTTGTTGTACTCCTCTATAGCTGGTGATATTCTGCATTGCGCTGTATAGAGGACTACAAATCCCAGCAATAATACATTATACAGTGGTGCAATGCTGAATACCACCAGCAATAGTACATTATACAGCGCAATGCAGAATGCCTCCAGCTATTATGTACTATTGCTGGGATTTGTTGTATTCCTCTATAGCTGGTGGTATTCTGCATTCATTGCTGTATAATTTTACACTTTTCATTTCACTATTTTGCACACCACACTATCTTTCTTTTTTACTTCCACCGCTCCAAGCTTGCTCCTGTGATGGACTACAACCTCAATACAAACTAGTAGTCCCATCACTGGAGCCTTTTTTTAAACTTTATTTTATTGTTTATCCGATTAACCGATTAATCGAACCTAATAATCGGCTAACTAATCGATTTTTAAAATAATCGTTAGCTGCAGCTCTACACATAAGTGCATAAAACACACGCAAAGTTGCAATATGATGCAAATGCATTTTTTGTGGAGGTGCTCCTTTAATAAACTAACATGGTTTGTGGTCAGTGTTCAGGGTTAAAAAGAAAATACATATTTTGTGTTTTATAATTAATGCAAAACATCACACAGCACTATTGCTAAGATGCATTACTCCAATAAGTCACGTTAATTGCAGGCTGGAAACCTACCACCGAGATGTAAACTTCAAGACAGATATGTTATTTTACTAAGCAAAGTTAAGTAATTGGTGATTTACAAATAATTAATGAAAAGCTGGAATTGATGTAGTGCCTAATTTCTAAGGAAATACAGGTGAAACTCGAATAATTAGAATATCGTGCAAAAGTAATTGCAGTTAGTGCTGCAAAAGGGGCCCAAACCAAGTACTGAGTACATATGCATGCTTGTACTTTTCAGAGGTCCGATATTGTTCTATGTACAATCCTTGTTTTATTGATTGCATGTAATAATCTACTTTTTTGAGGTTGTGGATTTGGGGTTCTTGGGGTTTTCATGAGCTGTAAGCCATAATCATCACAATTATGACAAATCACGGCTTGAATTATCTTGCTTTGCATGTAATGATTCTATCTCATATATTAGTTTCACCTTTTAAGTTGCATTAGTGAAATAGATGAACTTTGCACGATATTCTAATTATTCGAGTTTCACCTGTATGTTGACTAATTTAGTTTTTCACATTAACAAGTAAATCTACGCATATCTTTATTCTATAATTTGTAGATGTTTCTTAATTACATTAAATAGGTCTGCACACATTACCTGATGATAATAAGCAACTATCTTATGAATGACATGTGGCCATCGACAACAAATATAAGCTGATGAAGTAACTTAATCAGAATTCAATGCAAAATTAGATTACAGATTTGTGATCATTGCTGCTTACTTCCTATATTTATGGGAGCATATTACATAGCAATTCCACATTAAGTGAATTTAGACAAATTAAAAGAAAACAAAGATATTCTGCCATTACAAACATAAATCACTTTTGACCACAGATATGATGTGCAGGCATTCAGATACACTTGCATACACCTGCAGCTGCTTTCAGTATCCTCCGATTCCCTGAGTGCAAGGCTGATTGCATTGCACAAAGCGATTGTCTATCCCCTCCAGCTTCCACTCCTACTGACCAGTGAGGCAGCCAGTCAAAGTGATGGGCCACTAGGAATGTGTGGGGCAGGAACTTAGCCAAAGCAGAACAGCAAGATATTGGGGCAAAGCAGCAGATACTGAAAGCTGCTGCAGGTGTGTGCAGGTACCTCTGGAGGCCTACACTTAATACCTGTCAGAACCTTTCATCATTCCTAAAGAAACAGTCTTTCTACATAATGCAGAACTGGACTCATAGAAAAAACCTAGTACACAGTTCTCCAGTGCAATAAAATCCTATCTCATCTCAAACTATTGTTTTCTTTTGCAGATCCTTCCACATTATTTATATGTTATATTTTTGGGGAGTGGGGGAAAACGTTTTTAGGGGTAAAAACAGTAAAAGGAGGAGACAAGAAGAAGGGAGAAGCTTAGGTAAGGGAAAGATGAAAAAAGTGAGAGAAGGGGAGGGGGAAAAGAGAAGAGAAAAGGTAGTAGGAGAAAAAGGAGGTTGGAACTGCTTCGTTGCCATTATACAACTTAAAGGAGAACTATGGGGTTAAAGCTTTTCCCCATAGTTCTCCTTAGGGTAATGGGAGGACACAAACTAGCGTCCTCCGTCACCCTAGGCTCAGTATACTGCGACGCCGCAGTATACCGCGAGTATACTGAGACGCCGCAGCTGAAGTGGATCCCGACAATTGTGCCGGGATCCGCCTAGCTGCATGACTGACAGCTGGCTCTGCCTATCTAGAGGCAGAGCCAGCTGTACCCGCCCCCTCCCCCGTCCGTTCCGCCAGTCAGTGCTGGCGGATCGGAGCGGGG